>NW_026090383.1:0-17064 GCF_024586455.1 Bactrocera neohumeralis
TAACTTATTGTTAGGCTTTAAGAAAAAGCAGATTCAATAAATAAAATAAAATTTTGAAAAAAAAAAAACGCAGGGTATTTCAACAAAAGGGCACATAAAATAGTTGAGAATTCGCAGAAAAGAAAGACAAAGGAAAGAAAAAGGAGTATAACTTCAATAATGAACAAGCATACAAACATACATATGCGCAGCACCAGCAAGGAAAGAGGTAACAATCGGCGATCCATTGTATATTTCTTTCATGCATAACCAAACCATGATTAGGACAACGCAATACAAGTGTCAATGGTGGTGTTGATGGTAAGCGCTTGAAAAGTTACGACGAGCACGTAGGTTCGAATCTCAACAGAATTTATTTTTAATTGAATATGTCGCCAACCAAAAATTGAAACATTGTTCTACAAAAACAACAACAGCATAAGCATGGCAATATTGTGTTTTTGGTAGAAAAGCCGAGCTGTGCCGAAAGAAAAGAACAAACGATCGCCGATTGTCACCGCTTCGCTTGCTGCTCGAACATCTTCGCAGACAAGGTTGCGTAGATTCATATTGAGCAAGGTTGCGCAACCTGAATCTATCGCAACCTTTTCCGAACTCGTCTAAGAAGTATAACTTCAAAAAAATAAAAAAGGAGATAAAATATATATACATATGTACATATTAGAGCTCCCACTCCCGGAATGTTTTCGAATTCCCGGGATTTCGGGATATCGAAATTTCATTTCCCGGGATTCCCGGGAAAAACGGGAGGAAATAAAAATTGCTATTTATTGCTTATAAATTAAAAAAAATAATTTTTTTTTTTTATTTTCAATCAGTTACATAGATTCAATTAAGTATGCCCATGTTCTTGGGTTCTTTATAATAAAAAAATTATTATTTAATAATAATTATTATTTCTTATAAATTGAAAAAAATATATAATTCACTTTTTATTTCGAATCAGTTACATGAATTAAATTAAAAATATACCTATGTATTTGGTATTATATACACATATGTATATTTTTTTGTCAAAAAACAAATAATAAAAATCACAGATCGATTTCTGTAGGAACTAATTTTAAATAGTATTTTAAAAATACAAGCGCATCCATTGTTTCATCGTTTAAACTAGATCTGATTTTAGTGCAAAGGCTTCCAGACACTGAAAATAAACGCTCGCATTCGACACTAGTTGGTGGTATTGTCTTTAAAAAATTACAAGCAACCTCCAGATTGCTGCCAAGCCCGCCACCCCCAAGAAGTAAATTTATTTCCTTTGGTACCGCTTCCTCTACTGATAATGAGACATCTCTTTTTAAAACGCGAGATTCTTTGACAGTTTCTTGCAACCTTTCCTTCAACGTTTTTTCCTTTTCATTTTCGATTATTTTTAAATCGATATCGCGATTCTCAACAAAAACCAGTGCTGTAACTTTGATCAAACAGTGTTGTAAAGTACTAAATTCTTACTAATTGTTTTTTGGCAATGTTCATCTATTGTAAATACAACTTTGTTTATGAAAAAATAATAATTAACAGTGTTTAAAAAAATAAGAACAAAAATCCCGAATATCCCGGGAAATTAATTTTAAATCCCGGGAGGAGTTTTAAGTCCGGGATCCCGGGATTTTGGGAGCCCGGGAGCCCGGGAGTGGGAGCTCTAGTACATATATATGCATACAAGTGTGTCAGTGAAGCAATGTACATAAATAAGTTTATTGTGTGGATTCCGTGGTTTTGTGTTTTCTAATAATATGTTAGAACGGTGCGTGAAACACATATACTATATGTATATCAGTGAAGCAAAATAAAATTCTTGCTTATGTAAATTCTGTTTTCTTGTTGAAGCAATGCGTGAAGCACACAGGGATAACGGGATCATTCGGTACAGTACGAACAGACGTCAAAATTTTTGCCTATGTACATTTGTATGTATACAACAAAAATCGATTGAAGCATATACATACTTACATATATCAGTGAAGCAAAGTAAATAGTTTGCTTGTGTGGATTCCGTTGTTCTGTGTTTTTCTAATACAGTGGTCGGCATTTCATAGCAAAATTTTGCAAACTAACTTCACACGTACGCTTACGCTCTATCGTTCAGTCGTTGTCGAGCCAGCAACGAATTAACATCACGCAAGACTATAGCGCAAAACCAAATATGCCCTGCGAGAAATATTTTATGATTCTAAATGCCTTTGGTGCCATGCAATGCCTCTTATGTTCCAAGTCTTTTAAAGATAATAGGGAATATATCCTTAAAAGACATTTTGTTAATTTTCATTATACTCTTAATTATTTATAAAATTTGCTTAATTTTAGTTCCAATTTTTCACTGGACTACCTTTTTTTCGTGCTCACCAATACAGTGACAGATCCTCTCATGCCGACCACTGTTCTAATAATATGTTGGAGCGGTGCGTGAAACACATACATATGTATATGTATATCAGTGGGGCAAAGTAAAATTTTTGCTTATGTAAATATCGTTTTCTTGTTGAAGCAGTTGAAGTTAATTTTCATTATACTCTTAATTATTTATAAAATTTGCTTAATTTTAGTTCCAATTTTTCACTGGGCTACTTTTTTTTCGTGCTCACCAATACAGTGACAGATCCTCTCATGCCGACCACTGTTCTAATAATATGTTGGAGCGGTGCGTGAAACACATACATATGTATATGTATATCAGTGGGGCAAAGTAAAATTTTTGCTTATGTAAATATCGTTTTCTTGTTGAAGCAGTTGAAGCGTCAAAATTTTTGTCTATGTGCATTTGTATGTATGCATCAAAAAGCGATGTGTCGCGACGTGCGGGGAAGCAGCGCAAAACAACAATATGCGCTCAGGCCGAGCGAACGTTTCGTAGAATATGTTTGAGACGGTTGCAGTTAGTTTTGTGTTTCAGAGCGACTCACAGACTAAGGGCAACAATATGCGCTCAGGCCGATCGAACGTGTCATAGAATATGTTTGAGACGGTTGCAGTTAGTTCTGTGTTTCAGTGCGACTCACAGACTAAAAGTGCCCATACACGACACACTAGTGCGTTCGATCGGTATGTGTTCGCATTCGGCTTACTCGTGTATGGGCTTGTGCGTGCACCGATCCATAATCGCGGAAATGTTTGATTTTTTACGATCGGTGCACGCACATGTGTGTCGTGTATGGCGTTGTGCGTGAACAAAATCTCATTTCTCTCGTGTCGCCGAACAGTGAAGATCGCGGACGAACAATGGCAAGTGTTAAGGCCTGCTTTAGAGGCTTAAAAAAATTGATTTTTTTGAGGATTTTTTTGGAAGGGAAAGAAATAATTGATTCATGCAAAATTTCTAGGCTTTATAGTTAAATATTTAAACATCATCCACAAATTTTTTGGAAACGAAATCTTTGATATTCTGCCTTTGGGAAGCAATGCCCCCTTTCATTTCGCATGTGCATTTTTCGGACGGCGGGCAGGATGCAGGTCGCAATTTCTATCAAAACAAAATATTCAAAGAGATTCATATTTTTTAATAATTTATATTCTAGTTAAACTAAGAAAATTCCAAAATTTTACAAGTTTTTAAAAAGTTTTTTTCTCTATCCTGCCCGCCAATTAAAACTAATCGTAAAAATGGAAAACCGAGAAATCATTTCTTATTCTTATATACATATTTTTTAAAGAGATTTAAGCAAAAAAAAAAAAAAATTATTGTTCAGAATTTATTGATCTTATAAAATATGAATTGGCAAACGAAAATAAAAAAAATAAAATTGAGAAAAATAAAGGTTGGAATAACTTATTAACGAAATACAAAGAAATAGATAAAAATGCTACATTAGAAATAAATTCCAAGAAATGTTCCGCTTGCCTGTCGTACATTTTAACTCTGTGAAGAACGAACGTAAAATGGATTTGTGTGTCGTGTATGGGCAAACGAATTCATACCGATCGAACGCACTTGTGTGCTCGTGTATGGGCACTTTAAGGGCAACAACATGTGCTCAAGCCGAGCGAACGTGTCTTAAAAAATGTTTGGGACGGTTGCAATTAGTTCTGTGTTTCAGTGCGACTCACAGACTAAGGGCAACAATATGCGCTCAGGACGATCGAGCGTGTCGTAAAATATGTTTGAGACGGTTGCAGTTAGTGCTGTGTTTCAGTGCGACTCACAGACTAAGGGCAACAATATGCGCTAAGGGCGATCGAGCGTGTCGTAAAATATGTTTGAGACGGTTGCAGTTAGTGCTGTGTTTCAGTGCGACTCATAGACTGGGGCAACTATATGTGCTCAGAATTTTTTAACGTGTAGTTGAAACAAGTTCGAAACCATATTAGTATATACATATTTATGAACAAATTAAGTACCAAATGCAACAATATATTTATATAAATATATTAGCTTTGTTACACGTAAAATTTAAATATAAAATACATATTCATTGCTAATAGTAAGTCCTAATTAACAGATAAAAGCTACCATGAGAGGGGCAAAAAACACCAGGAGTCGAACCGGAAACAACACCGGCATATCCAAGAATACAGAGGTCATCGCAATAAGACAAGACGATCAGTCATCTACGATTTCTTCATCAGAATACGTCCCTTCGAATCAAGGAGAGCGAAATGTTAATCCACTTGATGTCCTATCAACTTTGAAGGTACCTGACGCAATTCGTTATGATGGTAATCTTAAAACTTTAAACGAATTTATAACCAATGTCTACTCTTAAGATCGATTCGAAATAAAATCAAAGGAAAGGCTAGCGAAGGCATCATAGAATCTGGAGCCAGTATTAATTGGGAAGAAATTAAGGCCGCTCTCATCTTACATTGCGCGGACAAGAGAGATGAACCCACTCTTATGTTCGACCTCCACAATTCTGTGCGGGAGGGTTGTTCTTTACGTACATTATATGACAAAGTCGGTGAGATTAAATTAACGTTATTTAGAATAGCGGAAACTACATAATCGGGGCAGATCGTGGTGAAGACAAAAAAAATTGTTTGCAGACATATGTCTCAACTCATTTTTAACAGGAATTAGGGGCTCATTAGGAGCTACAATAAGATCCATGAAACCAACCAACCTTCGAGAGGCCTTCGAATGGGCGTTACAAGAAAAAGAAACTTTTTTCGCTCAAACGAATATGAATATAAAACGGAGCAAAAACAGGATATGGTGCCCGACAATATTATATTAGAAGTATAGATTATAAGCAAATTAGGGGAAATAATGAAAGGTGTAGTAATAAACGTAGTGGTAACGATAGAAACGATAATAGAGGAAATGACGAAAGACGTAGCTATAAGCGTTTTCGTAACGATTATGATATAACATAAATAACATGTTAGTAATTATGCTAAAAGATAATAACTATAACAATAACAATCAACAGAAACAATTCAATAGACAAACCACCAACTATCAGTCTGGAAAACCAATAAGTAATGTTGATGAACAAGCACAAATGCACAATTTTAATGATTTCCACAAAAAGCCTCAGACAACAGACAGGATACTTAATAAATAAAGACAACAAGTCCAGACAACCATATATTATGGTAAATAAGGTTTTCGATAAAGCTCTCAAGTTCCTTATAGATACCGGTGCTACTTTTTCCTTTATTAATCCTAATTATATTCAAAAAGAAAATCAAATTAAATTACATACACCAATAGCCATCAAGACAGTACTAAATCAGTTCCAATTACATAACAGGACTATGATTCCATTGTTCAGCGAATTCTCTGATTTGTCACAATACTCATTTCTTTTATTTAATTTTCATCCATATTTTGATGGGCTTATCGGAATAGATACGAGGGCTGTCTGATAAATAACCGACTTAACCATGATGCACGCGACTTTTTCAAATTTTTTTTTTATTTTTCTACATAGTCTCCTTGTAACTTCACACACTTCTCCCAGCGATGCTCCCATCTCTGCAACCCTTCAAAAATAGAGCGCTAGAAATGTTCATGCGCGCACGTTTGTGGTCTAGCGTAAGCAAACGCGGCACCCAACGCGCGGACAGCTTTCTCATGCCCAAATCTTGGTTTAATATGTGACAAACACGTTCTTTTGACATCTTCATAATCTCAGCTATTTCCCTAACTTTAATCCGGCGGTCGTCTAGTACCAATTGATGAACTTTCGCGATGTTATCGTTAGTGGTTACAGTTTTTGGACGCCCAGGACGTTCATCATCTTCCAAGCTCCTGCGACCACGTTTAAATTCAGCTGCCCAAAAATTTACGGTGGTAAACGATGGTGCGGAGTCACCATACACAGAATCCAACTCATCTTTGATTGGTGAAGGCGTATTGATTTCAAAAATAAAAATTTAATTACAGCTCGATATTCAATTTTTTCCATTTTGGGGAAATCACCGAAATAGACTCACAAAAACGACTGTCAACAGATAATTGCGCAAGATAAATTTCTGAAATTTTGGCGAGTAGCTATTATAATATGCACACTTTGAAGTAGAAATTTTTTTTTCAGATGTGCCGCTAGCTTCACGTTGAGGTCGGTTATTTATCAGACAGCCCTCGTATATTGCAAGAAAAAAAAAAGGTGCGTGGAGTCCCTACGCGCGGATGAAGTTATACTTCTTAGTGATATTCCAAGAAATGCATATCATTTTGTATGAAAGAAAATTAGAAAACTTAAATTCACATTTTATAAATTTACTATAATTTATTATCTCCCCAAGCATGCCTTTGCTAACAAGTCGTCTTTTCGCGACGATGGCAAAAGCTAAAAATCATAAATTGCACAACTTTCTGGTGCTTCTCGCAAGAATCTGCGTCGATATGTATTCACGATCACACGTATACATACATACATATTTACGCATGTTTGTAGGCGAAGCTGCTACAGCGGCAAGGGGTGACAATCGGCGGCCATTACTTTACTTATGCCATAGAACTTCAATTGCTACGAATATGGAAATGACAACGAAATAATGCAAATATGCATATTTCTAAAGGTCATTAATTTCTTTGAAGAAATGAATGATCCTGAAAAGTATAGTCTTAACTTTTCAACGGCCAACGCAGAGCGTTTCAAGCAAAAGGAATTCATTCATTAAAATCACCACTCAGAAGTCGTTTTATCCGTTGTAAGCGAACGATTTTCGAAGAAACATCATTTCTAATATGACACAAGACAAAATTAGAAATGAACTTCTTAACCTCACCCTGTCAGATAAAACGAAAATACTTCGTCACCGCGGGTCGATTTCCAAAAAATGGACCAACGCAGGGTATTTCAACAAAAGGGCACATAAAATAGTTGAGAATTCGCAGAAATGAAAGACAAAGGAAAGAAAAAGGAGTATAACTTCAATAATGAACAAGCATACAAACATACTGCGCATATGTATCACCATTACCAGCAAGGAAAGAGGTAACAATCGGCGATCCATTGTATATTTCTTTCGTGGATAACCAAACCATAATTAGGACAACGCAATTCAAGTGTCAATGGTGGTCTAGGTGGTAAGCGCTTCAGAAGTGACGACGAGCACGTAGGTTCGAATCTCAACAGAATTTATTTTTAATTGAATATGTCACCAACCAAAAATTGAAACATTGTTCTACAAAAACAACAACAGCATAAGCATGGCAACATTGTGTTTTTGGTAGAAAGGCCGAGCTGTGCCGAAAGAAACGAACAAACGATCGCCGATTGTCATCGCTTCGCTTGCTGCTCGAACATCTTCGCAGATAAGGTTGCGTAGATTCATATTGAGCAAGGGGTTGCGTAGATTCATATTGAGCAAGGTTGCGTAGATTCATATTGAGCAAGGTTGCGCAACCTGAATCTATCGCAACCTTTTCCGAAGTCGTATAAGAAGTATAACTTCAATAAAAGCTATTATAAACATTCCATTAAAGATACTTGAAACAAAAACTTCGAAAATCAAAAATATAGAGCTAGAAGAGAAATCAAATTCGGCCATATATGCAATTGAAGAGGAATCAAAAAAGATTATTCAGCTACCAGTAAACGTCACAGACGGAATTTTCTTGTTTGAAACCACAACTATTTCCGAAGACATTGTAATATCAGGTGGACTTTATACTGCCGAAAATAATCTTAGTTATATTGAAGTTCATAATTTTTCAAGCCAAGACAAACAATTCTGCTTAGATACATATTTAGAAGTACAAAACTGCAAGAAACAAGATTATTTTGAAGTCAACTTAATGCAAAAAAAAAATAACGAAACGACATTCGATAGTCAGGATTTTAAAACTTATATACGAACTCAGCACCTTAATAATGAGGAAATTACTCAACTCGAAAAACTCTGCTTAGAATTTCCGATGCTTTTTTTCAAAGATGGAAATAAATTACCTTTCACTAACTTAATCAAGCACAGGATTAGAACCACGGACGAAATTCCCATTCACACTAAACCATTTCGTTATAGCCAAAAGGAAAGACAAGAAATTAGGAAACAAATCGATAACCTGCTGGAACAAAATATAATTAGACATAGTTATTCTCCATGGAGTGCTCCAACGTTCCTAGTATCAAAAAGAATGGACGCTTCAAATACAAAAAAATGGCGGTTAGTGGTAGATTATCGCAAACTAAATGAGAAAACTATTAAAGACAAATATCCTATGCCTAACATCAACGATGCCTTAGATAGAATTGGCAGGGCTAAATACTTCACAGCATTAGATTTAGCTAGCGGTTATTACCAACTCGAGATGCATCCGAAAGATACAAACAAGATGGCATTTTCCACAGAAGGAGGACCCTTTGAGTTTGTAAGAATGCCATTTGGACTTACAAATGCCCCAGCGACTTTCCAAAGCGTTATGGATAATGTTTTGGCCGACCTGAATGGCAAATGTTGTCTTATATATCTAGACGATATAATAATATTCTCGGCATCTCTACAGGAACATATTAAAGATTTAAAAGCAGCCTGTAAAAAATTAAATAATGCTAACCTTAAACTGTAACCTGCAAAATCTGAATTTTTGAGAAAGGAAATCGAGTATTTAAGTCACATAGTTACGGACACAGGAATCAAACCAAATCCAAAAAAGATTAGTGCTATAAAATCATTTCCCCTTCCAAAGACCAGACAACAAATAAAATAATTTTTAGGTTTGCTTGGATACTATAGAAAATTCATTAAAGATTTCGCTACGATTACTAAACCCCTAACTCAACAATTAAAAGGTAAAGATGCAATCAAAATTGGCAAAGAATTCTTATCCGCATTTGAAGATTGTAAAAACCATCCATTGTTAGAATATCCGAATTTTTCAAAACCCTTCACTCTTACGACAGACGCAAGTAATGTGGCACTAGGAGCAGTCCTTTCCCAAGGCACATCTAATAATGAAAAACCAGTATCATTTGCTAGTCGCACACTTACAGATGCTGAATTAAAGTATTCAACCATTGAAAAAGAAATGTCAGCCATTATATGGGCTTCTAAGTATTTCCGTCCTTAGCTACATGTCCAAAAGTTTAAAATTAATACCGATCACAAACCACTAATGTGGCTAATGAATTTTAAAGAACCTAATTCTAAATTGGTTCGGTGGAAACTGCAACTTTTAGAATATGATTATTAAATCTCATATAAAAAAGGTTCTGAAAATGTAGTAGCAGATTCACTTAGTCGCATTTCACCGGAAGTACACACCAACATTTGTATAACAAATAATTGTAATGAAAAGACAAACACAATTTTGACCGTAAATAAGCCAATTAATGAATACTATATTCAAATTATATTTAGAATCCATACAGATTCTCAAATAATAACTCCAACTCATTTCAAAAATAAAATCAGAAGAGTGGTCACGGATAGTTAATTTGATAATAAAAAAATAACAGAAATATTGAAAACAATAATAAAACCAAATAAAATACTATACGCTATTTTTGCTGCAGATGAAATTTTCAATATCATTCAAGATGTATTAAAAGAATTTTTCTTACCAACAAATCTTTACAAAATTGTAAGAGCTATTACAATACTGAAAGACATTGAAAATATTGAAGAATTAATTATCGAAATACAAAATTATCATATAAACAGCAACTATAGAGGCATAGACGAAACGGTAGCTCATTTAAAGAGGGAGATATATTCTCCACAACTTAAAACTCAAACCTCCCGATTAATTAATAGTTGTGATACTATTTGTCAAACCTTAAAATACGATAAACAGTCACAAAAACTACCTTATCAAGAAACAGAAATCCCAGATTTTCCTATGCAAATATTACACATCGACTTATACAGCATCAATGGCAAAATAATTTTAACAATTATAGACAAATTTTCAAAATTAGCAGCTGGATATACCATTCCAGCAAGGGATGGTCTGAACATAATTAAAGCCATGAGAACTTTCTTTGTACTCTTCGGTACTCCTAAAAAACTTATCTGCGATCAAGGCGCTGAGTTTTCAGGAAAAATATTTAAAGACTTCTGCCAACAATATAATATTCAAATACATTTCACGTCTTTCCAACAATCATCTAGCAATTCACCAGTTGAGAGGTTACATTCCTCCTTAACAGAAATTTATCGCATTATAATAAATAAAAAAAAGGAGAAAAAATTGGATTGTGACCATAATGATATTCTTACAAAAACGTTTACTACATATAGTAATGCTATCCATTCTACCACTAAATACACTCCATATGAGATTTTTTTCGGTAGACCACATTTATTTAACAAACAGACGACCTTTGCAACGAACATGACTATATACAAAAACTTAATGATTTTCAGAGAGTAATATATCCCGAGATTAAAGATAAAGTTGAAAGAAAAATGAAAATTAAAAGCAATAAGTTGAATAACGACAGACATGATCCGAAAAGGCTAGAAAATAATGATGTAATATTTAGAAAACAAAATAGAAGAAATAAGCTTACACCAAGATTCACAAAGCATCAAGTACTACAAGATAAAGGTGCAACCTTTATCACAACCAAAAATCAGAAGATTCACAAATCAAAAATTAAAAGAAGAATAAAGAAACAAGAAGCTCAGTCCATTTAAATGTTAACAAAAAAAAAAGAAAAAAAATGTATTTATCTTACAATATACAAAAGTCGGAATGATAAGTAATATAATAGTTATAAACACTGTATTTATAGAAGAAGCGATGAACGCAACTGCGTCGAATACTTTCAGAGCTGGAGTGTTTTCGTCCATCCGGACAACATGACCTAGCCAGCGTAGCCGCTGTCTTTTAATTCGCTGAACTATGTCGATGTCGTCGTATATCTCGTACAGCTCATCGTTCCATCGAATGCGATATTCGCCGTGGCTAACGCGCAAAGGACCATAAATCTTTCGCAGAGCTTTTCTCTCGAAAACTCGCAACGTCGACTCATCCGTTGTTGACATCGTCCAAGACTCTGCACCATATAGCAGGACGGGAATTATGAGTGACTTATAGAGTTTGGTTTTTGTTTGTCGAGAGAGGACTTTGCTTCTCAATTGCCTACTCAGTCCGAATTAGCACCTGTTGGGAAGAGTTATCCTGCGTTGAATTTCTAGGCTGACATTGTTGGTGGTGTTTACGCTGGTTCCAAGATATACGAAATTATCTACAACTTCAAAGTATGACTGTCAACAGTGACGTGAGTGCCAAGTCGCGAGCGCGACGACTGTTTGTTTGATGACAGGAGATATTTCGTCTTGCCCTCGTTCACTGCCAGACCCATTTGTTTTGCTTCCTTGTCCAGTCTGGAGAAAGCAGAACTAACGGCGCGGGTGTTAAGACCGATGATATCAATATCATCGGCATACGCCAGCAGCTGTACACTCTTATAAAAGATTGTACCTGCTTTGAAATCGGCGATTTCCTTTCACGGGTCTTTTCCAAGATTTGGCGCATGGTGAATATCTGGTCGGTTGTTGATTTGCCAGGTCTAAAGCCACACTGATAAAGGCCAATCAGTTTGTTGACGGTGGGCTTTAATCTTTCACACAATACGCTCGATAGAACCTTATATGCGATGTTGAGGAGGCTTATCACACTGTAGTTGGCGCAGATTGTGGGGTCTCTTCTTTTATGGATTGGGCATAGCACACTTAAATTCCAATCGTTGCGCATGCTTTCGTCCGACCATATTTTACAAAGAAGCTGATGCATGCTCCTTGTCAGTTCTTCGCCGCCGTGTTTGAATAGCTCGGCCGGCAATCCGTCGGCCCCTGCCGCTTTGTTGTTCTTCAGGCGAGCAATTGCTATTCGAACTTCTTCATGGTCGGGCAATGGAACGTCTGCTCCATCGTCATCGATTGGGGAATCGAGTTCGCCTTCTCCTGGCGTTGTGCGTTCACTGCCATTCAGCAGGCTGGAGAAGTGTTCCCTCCATAATTTAAGTATGCTCTGGGCATCGGTGACTAGATCACCTTTGGGGGTTCTACAAGAGTATGCTCCGGTTTTGAAACCTTCTGTAAGTCGCCGCATTTGTTCGCAGATTTTTCGAGCATTACCCCTGTCGCATTTCGACCTCTTTCTTTTTCTGTCTGCAAATGCGTCTCGCTTCCCTCTTCAACTCTCGGTATCTATCCCATCCCGCACGTGTTGTGGTCGATCGTAACGTTGCGAGGTAGGCAGTCTGTTTTCTCTCCGCTGCGACACGGCACTCCTCGTCGTACCAACTGTTCTTTTGCGCTTTCCGAAAACCAATGGTTTCGGCTGCAGCTGTACGTAAGCAGTTTGAAATACCATCCCACAGTTCCCTTATGCCGAATTGTTGACGAGTGCTCTCAGAGAGCAGGAATGCAAGTCGAGTAGAAAATCGTTCGGCTGTCTGTTGTGATTGCAGTTTCTCGACATCGAACCTTCTTTGTGTTTTTTGACGTGGGCTTTTTGCAGCACAGAAGCGGGTGCGTATCTTGGCTGCAACAAGATAGTGGTCCGAGTCGATGTTAAGACCTCGGAGCGCACGCACATCTAAAACACTGGAAACGTGTCTTCCGTCTATCACAACATGATCGATCTGGTTGGCAGTTTTTCGATCCGGAGACAGCCAGGTAGCTTGATGAATTTTTTTACGCTGGAATCTAGCAGTACAGATAATCATATTTCGGGCCCCGGCGAAGTCGATCAGCCTCAACCCATTTGGGGATGTTTCGTCGTGGAGGCTGAATGTACCGACCGTAGTGCCAAAGATACTTTCTTTACCCACCCTGGCGTTAAAGTCGCCAAGCACGATTTTGACATCGTGGCGGGGGCAGCTCTCATAAGTGCGCTCCAAGCACTCATAAAAGACATCTTTGGTAACATTGTCCTTCTCTTCCAAAGGGGCGTGGGCGCAAATCATCGATATGTTGAAGAACCTCGCTTTGATGCGGATTGTGGCTAGACGTTCATTCACCGGAGTGAATGATAGTACTCGGCGACGGAGTCTCTCTCCCACCACGAATCCTACACCAAACCTGCGCTCCTTTATATTGCCACTGTAGTAAATGTCACAAGGACCTACTCGTCTCTGCCCTTGTCCGGTCCATCGCATTTCTTAGACGGCGGTGATGTCAGCCTTTCTTTTTACGAGGACATCAACCAGCTGGGCAGCGGCACCTTCCCAATTAAGGGACCGGACATTCCAGGTGCATGCCCTCAATTCGTAGTCTTTATTTCGTTTGTATGGTCGTCATCAAAAGGGGTGTCTCTCATCCGAGGCTGACTGCTAATTTTCATTGGTAAGATTTTTTACGTGGCGGGTCCCAAACCCAACGCACAACCCTGCGGAGGGGATGTTTCGCCTTCTCACTTTAGCTCGCCTTCAAACGGACGTTCTTAGGCTACCCAGAGGATACTTGGTCAAAGACCGGAAGTAGTGAGCTGCTTGAGTCATATGTAAAAGAAACGTTGCTGGCCACTCCCAAGTGAATGGCGATCAGAGAACTTTCCTCACTTGCGTGAGCTTCTACATATGACTCCATCCTATACTTATTCATGTTATATAAATCGAAAAAACTACCAACCATACTAAATCTAGACTAGAGAAGGGTCACGTTTTAAGGAAGACACCTTTGTTCATACCGTCAGATGTGTCACCATTCCGGACCTCACTCAGTACTTAGGGGGGAGGATTTACCTTCTCTACCCTATTTGTACAGATGCTGAGAGTTTAGGAGAAGAGAAGTGCGAATCACTAAGCATCTATTTGTTTAGAGAGAATCGCGAAGTGGCTATTTTTTACAGAGAATCGCGAAGCAGCTATTTTTTTTAGATAGAATCGCGAAGCGGCTATTTTTCTAATATTATTCGAGCGTGAACTTTGATCCGAAACGGAAGGAAGCAACGGCACAGCATTTCTAGATTTTGTTTGAATAAAGGAAAAGGAACTTACACAAAACTGATTTTTAATTGAATAAAGAAAGAGGCACCTACACAAAACTGGTAACTCGCGCGCGTTTTAATACGCTTTTATAAGCTTCACTAGTATGTATGTATGTATGTATGTTTGTTTGTAACTTTTATAAGTGATACTGAAACCTAGAATATTTGAGCGACACTGTAGGAAGGCGATAGTAAGTTTAAGCAGCTCACCAAACAGATGCGCTTAAAAGTATGCAACATCTATATAAAACTAGTTTTGGTGACATTTGAATTGCATACTGAGTTGGGCGTCGACCGTTCATAAGATTCGAGGTTGTACCAGATAACATATATTTATAAATATACCTGCTCTGGTCAAAGAACATAAAAACATAGAGAAGTTGTAGGTTCGACAGCGAACATTTGTTAGATTTATGGAAGGAATTCACCTCACAGCTATAGAAGTCACGCTGTAAAATGTTAACATTTTTAACAGTTCTCCACATATACAACAAAGAATATGAAGAGAAATGAATATATGTATTTACGGCATATGATGAGATGGCATATATGCCCAATCAGAGAAGATGAATAGAGATAAATATGCATGCCCATAACAGCGAAAAATTTGTACAAAACACACCTCTCACACAAAGAATGTAAATATACATATGTATGCATGCCCATGATTACACTCCCAACGAATACATATAAAGAATTTCGTTTTGCTTGTTTAGATTTTTGCTTTCAACCAGGCAATCGCTTGTATGTGCAATGTATGCTATACATACATATGTATGTACATAAGTATGAATGTATGCTTTTGAGTTTTGCCGTCCGCAATTCAATATTCACATGTAAACATAATTATAATATGAGTATAATTTTGTATGAATGCATGCATAGTAATATTTAGAGCCAATTTCGACTTGCATATCTAATAATTTTATTTAATTTTTACATAATATACTATACTAATAAATATTTTATGTTATAATATATATTTCTTTTGAATTTATCACAACAATATACTATAAATACATCGTCTATCATATTAATCTTATTATTTGCTCATATGAATGCACATAGTATGTATTCGCATGTGCGCGTTCGGAAATTCAAATCATGATTTTATCACTTATCAATACATTTATTACATGTGCGCGCATTAATCTGTATACATATTTGTATACATTTCCGAACAACTAATGCACAAGCATACAAACATATATATGCGTACACATGTGAATATGACACCAACAAAAAATTGAAGCATTGTTCTACAAAAACAACAATTGCCTAAATAGCATAAGCATGGCAAGCCAATATGGCAGCCGAATTGGCGAAGAACAAATGTAGTAAATCTTACAACAAAAACGATTTCATTCATAAACGCAGGCGCAAATTCCACAAGCGACCTCGCTTCATTCATAAAAACAGACGCCGTAACATCTCCCCGAGCATGCCTTTGCCTACAAGTGTCTTTTCGCAACGATGGCAAAAGCTAAAAATCATAAATTGAACAACTTTCTGATGCTTCTTCACAGAATGAAGTGACAAAAGTGGCAACATAGCCGTTGTCGATTTACAATATTTGTCTAAAATATTTTTCCGTGACTCGCAAAAATCTGCGTCGATATGTATGCAAGCTCATACATATTTACTCTAGTTTGTAGGCGAAGCTGTTACAGCGTCAAGGGAAGCGGTCAATAGGCGGCCATTCGTTTATTTTTTTCGGCACAGCTTGGATTTTCTATCATCACACAAGTGCTGAACACAATGAGCACGACAGACTGCAAGCGACATTTGTCAAATATTAGAATAAACACGTTCTTAGTGACACATTTATTGAGACAGCTTCCCAACTATATAACTGTGTCCATAAGAACGTGTGTATTCGCGTTCAATGTGTTCAGCACTTGACTCTTTGACAAAACGCCAGTTTCGGCCATTGGTTGACCGTGACAACGGAGATGCGAAAGAAGCGTGCGACACTTGTTATTTTGAATGTATGTACATACATATGTAAGTAATATTTTTTATTAACAAAATTAGGTTTTATTAGAATAGCTTTAAATTACATTAAACAATACTTTGAGTGAAGACCAACAGTTATGACTTCTCGAGTCGGATGATGAAATGAGAGTGTGACGTGACAAACGCGATTTTACAAATGGTGCCGCTTAATGTGCGGGACCGCTTTCAATGGCGAAAATGCTGAATTGAAGCATGTTGGCAATGATGCATTCGATGCTTTTGCTGGCAAAAGTCTCCAATGAAACATTAGGATATGTCACTCCTCCCATCTTAAAATAATGCAATGTCCTCATTGCAATTTTTCTTTGTTTACAAGTTAAAGTTTTTAAATAGAATTTTAACAATATTTAAAGATGTTTTTAGCATATAAAAATGATTAAGTAATAATGAATAAGTGAAAAGGAATGATAAGATTGATAAGATATAATTTTCAATTCTTAGATTTAGTTTTAGTTGGTTTTCTTTTAAATTGGATTTTATATTTTCTTACATTTTGACTTTTAATCTTTACAATATGATGTTCGCCATCTTCTTCAGTTTTAATAAGACTAACTTTTTTGTATGGATTGCTAAGTTTATCTAATCTCTTCCTAGAAACTTCTGCGTTTACAAAGTTTGTGTCAATGTCTTTTTCTTGACGGTTTTTATTTACATTATTTATTCTTTTTTTTTTTTTAATAATTTGAGGATCTTGTTTTGGTGACTCTTTATTAAAA
>NW_026090384.1:0-17396 GCF_024586455.1 Bactrocera neohumeralis
CGTGCAGCATGCAACTCGTTTTTGACCGTTTGAGGGCCATAGTCAAGGCAAAGGTGGCCATATCGAGCTAAAGTGAATGGATTCTAAATTTTTGATTATTTTTCATACATTTTTGTCATTGGAATCAATAAAAATATTATCAAACTAAAAAATTATAGTCGTTTGAATAGGTAACAAGTATTAATTTTTATTACCTAAAAGTCACATGTTTTGCATTATTTGATATTATTTCTTCTGGTTCTCTTCTGGCGCAGTTATATCTACATATATCTACATAAAGTATACTTTCCTTAAGTATATACATATATTTCAGTATATACATATGCTATTCAAATGACACCAAAAGTAGTTTTTATGTAGATGTTGTATGCTTTTAAACGCATCTTTTTGGGGGCTAAACTTACTATCCCGCCTTCCCTAAAGTGTCTTTTTCCAAATAATCTCATTTCAGTACCACTTGAAAAGTTACAAACAAAACAAACATACAATAAGTGAAGTGCTGAACACAATGCTCGCGACAGACCGCAAACGACATCTGTCAGATCTTAAAATAACACGTTCTTAAAGACACAGTTATTGAGGCAGCTGCACAACTACACGACTGCAGACCGACAGTTGTCGTTCTCGCTAACTTCAATATCCTCCTATATTTGCCAACGACAGTAGGACGACAATAAAGTTGACAGTAGAATGGAAGATAGAGATGAGGTAAATTGGTGATGCCACTAATATGTAAAATTTAAAATTATTCACAGCTCTAAACTTGACGTTATTTTACAAATAAAAAGCATAAAATAGCTCTACTAAACGCTTATTTTTATATCATTTGTAATAACAATTGATAATTTAAAACAAATAAATTTACCTATTTAATTATTTTTTGCATAAAAAATTTCACTTTGAGCAAAATATTAAAATTTCATTGAAGTGCAAGGTATTAGTATGGCCACAACGAAATTGTGTACATGAAAATGGACAACTGCGCTGTTTTGTGTACATGCCGGCCATTGTTATGTCAATGCCTTCTTACAAATGTTCATGTAGTAGGATGCACAACGCCATTTTCAGTTCACTGTCGTGCTGCTGCAGTCTGTCGCGCTCTATGCGTTCACCACTTGAGGCTCACGTTTTGTCGAAGAGTCAATGAGTCGAAGAACTGACGCGACGACAAAGCGTCACAACATTGTGTTGTTGGTAGAAAATCCGAGCTGTGCCGAAAACACGAAGGATCGCCAATTGCGACTGCTTCCTTGCCGCTGTAACAGCTTCTCAACAAACCAGCGTAAATATGTATGTTTCTGTATGAGCTTGCATACATATCTACGCCGATTTTTGCAAGCCGCGAAACAATATTTTTTGCATTTCTTGACAAATACAAAGACAAATCCCGGTTATGTGCCACAATCAAAGATACAGATTAATGTGGTTTGTTAAAAACAAATATATATTATGGCACATAAGCGAGTGCGGATACTTAATTGCAAAGTGGTACTTAAAACAATAATTTCTATGCACATATTTCAAAAAAACAAATCGTGAGCAAGCAATAAATTTCTTAAGATATAGCAGTTAAAAATCACTGTACACATAAATCTGTCACTTTTTTATCATACAAATATCAGTAATTGGCACGATTCGATTACTTTGGCGGCGGGTAAAAAAACAAATTTCCATATAAATGGGGTATGTGCGGATAGGTACTTCTCCAGAGGGGAGGAAATATGCAAAAATAGTGTAAAATATGCTTATATTTTTAAAATATTCGATTAAAAATTCAAAAATCTTCACTAAAAACACATTGTATTTCTCTATGTTCCACTAATTTTTACATTTTTTCTCTTGTTATATATAAATATATACCTTAAAAGATTGAAATAAGTTCACATTTCACTTTTATTTTGTAATATTTTACCTATATTTATTAATTTAAAAATCACTTAGAACACTCATCGTTGCAAAGGTTAAATTGTTTACAATTATTAGGAAAACGAGCGTTGCCACATCTCAAACACCAAATTTGCATAGGGTTCTTAACGATTTTTTCTTTTTTTGTTCTTTTGCGTGATTCATTTTCTATATTAATTATAATAAAAAAATACTTTCAACAGTTTTCAGTTATAATAGTGAGTTGTGAAAACTTGTTCCATATAATATGTATATGTATATACATATGTATACATATATATCATATGTATATGTATAATAATCGATTTATGTTTATTAAAAACAAATAAGTAAAAATCTATAATAATATTTAGGCAATTCACAATCTTTGTTGTATGTCTTATGTCATATTTTAATATTCTTAAAAAAATACGACACTTGTGAGCACCCTTAACTGTTGTATGTCATATTTTTGTCATATTCTACACTTAATCAGCTGATAGTGAAAAAGTAAGAAGACAGAAATGCCACGAGAAAGTCAAAAAATAAAATTATAGCTTCTTTATAAAAAATCATGCCTTGGCTCTATTAGGAGTTGAATCAAGTGGTATGTATTTGCATACATTTCTTCATTAAATACAAATATTTATACTTTGCCAGGTGACGAAAAGGCGAAGCGTTAAAGTTTTTGATCAGCTGAGCTGTTTGCTGAGCAACAGAAGAAGCGTTCATTTTCGGCTTACCAAAATGTTCCAGTTGGCGGCGAAATGTGCTAAGGAATCTTGACGAAAGCATATTCAATCAGATGCTTCGTGTTCGCCCGGAGGAATGCGAACGTATCTTAAATTAATTAAATTGACGCTTTTTTTAAGACAGTTCAAGCGCTTCGCAACTTCTAATCCTTCGAACTGCAACTCAAAATAGTGGTGTATACATCGGTTAGGATCTTCCGGCGATGGACAATCTGTTCGCAAAAGTGGCTTCCTTATTTGGTGTGGGTGATGGAGGC
Source organism: Bactrocera neohumeralis (assembly GCF_024586455.1). Lineage (NCBI taxonomy): Eukaryota > Metazoa > Arthropoda > Insecta > Diptera > Tephritidae > Bactrocera > Bactrocera neohumeralis. Next base: position 2,894 of record NW_026090384.1, read on the forward strand.
ACTATTAAAAATGTTCTTAACGAGTTTTAAACCATATTGCGATTAAAAATGAGTTTTTACAAACGCCAATGAAGAAAAGACTCCTTAGAAATTGTGTCCACAACTGCGAAAAGAAATGCCAGGGTGTGTGGGTTACATCGATGGTTCCGAAATAAAATTAGCTGAAGCACCAGTTATGCAGCATGAAATTTACTATTCGCGTAAACGTCAATATTCTGTAAAACTACAAGCGATTTGTGACTATAAAATTGCGCATAAGATAAAGGTGACGATTGGTTACCCAGGCAGTGTACATGACGCGAAAATATTTTCAAATTGTTCACTAGCAAAGCATCCCGGAACGGTTCTTGTCGACATCACAATGGGTCGCGGGATGATGCTATCCATTGAAACCATATTTAATAACGCCCTACCGGCAAAACAGTGTTGAACATAGCATTTAAAGAAGAAAGGGATTTATTCAACGCGTATTTTTCCAAATACCGTGTACGAATTGAGAATTGTTTGGTCTTTTAAAGAAATTCGGTAGATTAAAGGAGCTTAAATTTAGAATGCTTTCAACGTCAAATAAGAAGGAATGCAATGACTGGATTATGGTGTGTTGTATTCTTCACAACATGTTAATCAGTTTCGATATAGATAATGAAAACAGCAATGAAGTTTTGATGCCTCAATTCCCTTTATCATCAGAAAATAATATGAGAAATTGCTTGCTTCGTTATATACAAAATCAAAATATTTAATACTTATACACATATGTATAAGCATTTGTTCTTTAATCATACCAAGTTAATAAAAATGCATGATTATTTTGCTTAATTATAATCCAACTATATTTTTTATTTTGGTTCTTTTATTTTGGGTTAGGTACATTTATCATTTCATTTTCGTATTCTTTAAAAGGCAATAACTGTTAATATCACAACAAAACTTATAACATAAAAACTTCATTTAAAATATAAAAAAAACACATAATAATAAAAATAAATTCATAACAAAAGTGAACTAAAAATGTAGTGCATTGTAAAATTATTTATATTTTAGCCTAAGCTCTCCATTGCCAACCTCTCCTGCATTCGTAATTTCATTTTTTTCAATTTCTAATTTGTCATTAATTTCTCTTTTTTAATTCTATTTCTTTTTCTTTTAACTCTAATTCTGTTTCTTTGATTGACATTTCCTTTCCCTTGCTGCAACATCCATCTTAAGCTTTTGCTTCCTTATTTCTACGATCTCGCCATGAACCTGCAAAATATCTGACAAGGCAGTTTTTGGAATATATTCCTTTCTGCCTTCGATATGAAACAAACATTGTCGTTCAAAGCAGGACTTTGTAACTCTTCAGCTTCTATGAACTGCCACTTTAACCAACATTGATACCCGATGGAGTTTAGAATCGCTTTCTAAACAGCGTCACGCAGCTGTCTTCCACTACTGCAGAACAATTTAATCTGCTGCCGAAAATATCGTCCAACTCTTCATAAAAAAAACACATTTTTCTTAAAGTATCTATAGAAAAAATAATGGTCTGTTAATTAAAAAAGAATTTCCTTAAAGAATTTACTTTTATTGTGTCGCCTTCAGACTTCACTGCGCCTGTCGACCCTTCCCACTCCTTTGCTTTGTTATAATTAGTGCGCATATTGAAAGAGTTTTGCGGAACTTTCCATTACCGTCAGCTGCGTGTCTTCGATGAAACGATTTAAAAGCTTTGAGCCGTTGGTTTCTTTAAAAAAAAATTATTTGACTTTGTTTTTTGTTTTTTAATTAAAATGAAAATCTCAAACTATTTTCCATTAGGAACTCCAAAAGCGCTTTTTCTTCTTTACATTCCACTTATGTACCGGGTTGAAACAGAAACGTTTTGGTTTACACTGCAATAAAATCATTTTATGTGGTTGTCATCAAAATATTTTCATATTTCACTTATATTCAACTTAATATACCTGAATATCGATTTTTCCTTCCATATTAATAATGAAATTTAGTAAATTTATTAATTTCAAACACTTAAACGTCAATAATAAGAAAGTAAACAAATACAGCTGATGAATTTATCCTCAAAAAACATACCACGGGAGTGTTCTTATCAGATCATATTTTAATTTTGCATGAAACAACAACATGTGTTGATACATATGTCATAAAAAAATATGACAATATGACGATATGTATAATATGACGATTTATGAATACCCTAATTGTAAAAATTTATATTATATCAGGGTGACTGAAGTACTTTTATATCATACCGGGTGACTGAAATACTTTCGCGCAGTACTCCTTTCTGCGTTGGCAGTCTTCGGCTACGCTCTCTAAAAATTACCTTGTTCGAGCCAATGCCGGGGTGACCTGAAGTACTTTCGCGTAGTACTCCTTTCTGCGTAAGCGACCTTCGGCCACGCTCTAAAATAACCTGGTCGAGCAAATACCAGGGTGACCGAAAGTCACTTTTGCGTAGTACTCCTTTCTGCGTTGGGGCCTTCGGCGCGCTTTAAAAAATAACCCTGGTCGAGCCAATACCCGGGGTGACCGAAGTACTTTCGTGTAGTACTGCTTTCTGCGTTAAAAATAAAAAATATATTGAGTTTTCGTTATAAAGTGGTTAATGTGATTATATTTTTGGTTATCTTCACACTCATATTCAAAATTTGAGTTTTCGTTATAAAATGGTTAAATTTTGGTTATTATATCTGTCAGCGATTTTACATTTACTTTTGATAATACGTTGTTTTTGTATATTAGGTGAAAATATATATAATATTTTTATATATAGTATATATAGTATTATTATATATTATATTTATATTAAATTAAATAAAGAACATATCATATGCATGGATAGAGAATTTTTGGGAAAAAGAATTTCAGCGAATTTCCTTATTATCACATAAGCGCTCTATTTCGTCGTAATTTGTAGCACACATATGATGTTCACTACAGTGTAAAATGAAATTTTAAAATAAAGACTTCTTATGTAAAAAAAACTGCTAAAAGTGTAAAATGTGGATTTATTTAAAAGTTTATAGTTTAATTTAATTAATTTAAAGTGAAAAGTGTGAGTAAAAAGAGTGTTTAATGTGGTAAAGTAGCTGGTTGAAATATTCGAATTTTGAATTTTTTTTTGAACTTTAAGGTCGAAAATCTCGTAAACTAAGCGTTTGCGGTACCTATAACTAATATTTTTTTAATCAGGAGGTCTTCCTCTCTCCAACAGGTACCTTCAAATCGGAATTGTGCCCAGAAATTGTTCAATTTATGATTTTAGCTTTTGCCATCGTCGCGAAAAGGCGCTTGTGAGCAAAAAGCATGCTCGGAAGATGTATTAGTGTTTATTTTTATAAATGAAGCTTAAGTTTGCCTGTTGAAAGTGCACTTGCGTTCATGAATGAAAATCTTGTTGTTGTGTGTTTTTCTACAAATTTGGGCATCGACAATTTGGTTGCTATTACTTGTGACGCTGCAGACGCTATTTGAGATGATTGTTGTTTTTGTAGAACAATATTTATAGTTTACGCGAGCGATATATTTACAAGTGTGCGCAGATATGTGTATATGTGGGCTTGTGTAGCCATTTTTGTGTGGGAAGGTCATACGCATATATGATGATACGAAAGAAAAGCGCGACTGTGCCATCAGAAAATTCTACGCTATCGAACCGATGTTGACGAGCCAATGGAACTAGAGTTTTATAAAAAACCAGATATAAACTTTAATTGCACAAGTTATGGAAATGATCAATTTGAATGATATAAATATCGTATTTGAACCACCATTCACGCGAAGCATTCCATTACGATACATTGAAAAGAATATTTAAATCAAGATGATCCACCGTTTAATGATCAAAAATTCCATCACACATACAAAAGAACGGAACGACATGTTCAAGTGCTAGCTAGCACGTTTCCAAACAGGTTATATCGGAAAATGTAGAAGGCTGTTATGGCGACGACATTAGAGAAACCGTGCGAAAATTGCTTGAACTTGAAAGTAAAAAGACTTCAAACAATAATTTTTTTAATTTCTTTTCTATAACCCACTTAAATTAATTTGTTTCATTTACATATGTTCTGACTAAATAAATTTCTTAAGAAAAAATAGATATTATTATAAATAAATAAATAAAAATAAAAAAAAACATAGTCATTTCGCTGATTTTTCATGTAAAGGCCCAAAAATTATGATTTTTGAAATGATTGTATGGGGAACCCCAGGGGGAGTTCAGGGGTGTGCCACTGGCATGGGTGGATCGGCCGTCCAAAGTTAGTGGGGTCGATCATACATTTGGACTCGATGGGCACTCTAAATGGGTCAAGTGGGATTTTCAAAAATTTGCCCCTACAAAAGTTCGACCCAAATTGGGGGACATCAGAATTCGTCTCAGAGGTATGGTTCCTTCGGCAAAGTTTCTTATTTTGATCCTAGAATTTGATTTTTATAGAGCAATGGCCCGGTTGTTTTTCTCCCCACAAATCGACCCGGCCTAATGTATGTACATAAAGGGCAGTGGTTTTGTGTATACATTATTTGTTCTAAAGCAATGTCGTACACATATGCATATGTATGTACATATAGAGCAGTGCGCGCTCACTTTTACTGATAAACGATAATATCATGATTTGAATTTGAATTCTACTTGCATATGTACATACATATGTACTTATGTGCTAATATCTAGATGCGTATGAAAATTTAAATGAAGAAAATGTATTTTACATACAATATTATTGTAATATATCAAGTTTTTAGGATATTAAGATAGTATCTCATATACATACAGTGGAACTTCTTTATAGTGAACTTCCCTACAATGAAGCTCTCCCTATAATGAAGTCATTTTGAAGAACACAACTTTTTGGTTCTACTTTGGTGCATTTATAATCTACCTTATAATGAATTTCTATATAGTGAAGTTTTCTATATAATGAACAAATTTTACTGCTTGAAAATCAGCTTCATACGTTTTGTCTAAATATAGTGAATTTTTTCAAATATGTTTTTCGGTTACACTCAATTATTTTGTAACTGCGTATTCTCAGAAATAAACGAAATGTCAGAAAAATGCAAGAGGAGAATCCCAAAATGAAAATACATACCTGTACATTGTAGTAGGAGTTCAGTTGTGTTAAGAAATTGAAGTAAAAATGACGCATCGAAGAAGCATTTTCACTTGAAAAAGTTATTAATTATTAACAAAGTTAAAGAAGGAAGGTACGAAAAAAAAGATATTGCAAATCAGTTTTTGAAATAGCTTCCAGCACTTTATCAAATATTCTAAAAAATAAGAAATGATTTTGAAAAATGTAGAAGATGCGGCAAGTGGCGTTAAACGCAAAGGCTTCGAACTTGCCAGTTTGAGGATATTGATGAAGCAGTGCTGAAATGGATAGTCGTTGCACATGAGTAAAATTTTCCTTTATCTGGAACAATATTGAAGCAAAGGCTAAAGATTTTGCTGAAGCATGGATGACCAGTGAGATTTTTACCAAATGGATTCTCAAAGCTGGACAAAAATTTGGTAAACAAGACAGGAAGGTCTTACTTTTTGTTAACTGCACTGCGCATCCTAGAATGTAAATGTAAGAATCTTCCTTTATCTGGAACAATATTGAAGCAAAAAGGTCAAAAGATTTTTACTGAAGCACTAGGACACCATGAAAGTACACCAGGCAAGTACAGGTTGGTTAGATAAGTTCAAAAGACGCCATGGTATTGTTCAAAAAACGTTATGTGGAGAAAGTGCTGACGCCAACCTACAAAAACGCGAAGAATGGATAATGAACGTTTTACCAAGATTGATTGAAAATTACAACGCAAACGACATCTTTAATGCCGATGAGACTGGATTGTTTTTCAAATGCCTGCCAAATAAAACACTTTGACATTCAAAAATTAGCAATGCTTTGGGGAAAACAAAGCAAGGAGAGAATAATATCATGGTGGGAAGCAATATTTCTGTATCGGAAAAACTTAAATTGCTTGTAATCGGAAGGCGAAGAATCCGAGGTGTTTAAGGGAGTAAAATCGTTAGATGTCGATTATGAGTTTAACAAAAAAGCATGGATGACCAGTGAGATTTTTACCAAATGGATTCTAAAGCTGGACAAAAAATTTGGTAAACAAGACAGGAAGATCTTACTTTTTGTTAACTGCACTGCGCATCCTAGAGATGTAAAAAGACAAGCTAAAAAAAACGCCACAGCTTGCTTATTTTCCTCTAACATGACTTCGTTAATGCACCAATGGACCAAGGACATTATCTACAACATGAAACAGCATTACAGGAAACGTATTTTAACGAATATATTGGCTCCAGCTGGATAAGGGGAACTTCTGTTTTACCATAGACTTACTCACGCTATTCGAAATTTAAGCACTGTATAGGATGTCTATGTTAAACCAGAAACAAAACAACTGTTTTAGAAAGGCAGGATTTTCAAAAGATGCCATGCAAAATCCATCTGAGCAGTGGGATGAAGGAGCCTTTCAATAGCGGTTTGGCTGCTTTGCAGTCTTCATTTAAAAGTGACAAATATCGAGGCATCATTTGAGGACTATGTCAATGTGCCGACCTCGGAAAACCCGTCCGAGGAAGATATTCTCAGCAGCGTTCTAGAAAATCGCGGAGTTCCAGCTGTACCTGGTGAATATTTATTTTTGTTGTAACCAAACAAATATTTATGTAATAAATATAATTTCTTTTTTTTCCTTGTTAGATATCGATGAAGTCGATTTGGACACTGAAGAAGAAATGGCAGATACTGATGAGACATTACCTACATTAGGACAAGTTTCTTCTTCCATTAACTGTATTAGAACCTTTGTGGAGATTAAAAGTGACGTATCTTACTGATTATTTTAAATAAAATTACAAAAGAAAAAAAAATGAATTTCTATATAATGGAAAGTCTCCATATAGTGAAGCGATTTTCAGGTCCCCTGCGAATTCACTATAAGGAAGTTCCCACTGTATATAGCATATATATTCATATATAATATGATATTATATTATATTACCAAAAATAAAAAATATTTAAAAATTAACTGTTATTACATTTACTGCAAATATATATACTTTGCAAAATAGCATAATTTAATTAGAATGTTATCAGTTTTGCATGTATTCATAAAAATTCGCAAAAATGATAATCATATCATTAATATGGTGGCATGTAAACGTTTAAAAATTAAAGCAAAATTCTATAGTAGCAATGTATGTACATATATTTCTGAGCATAATTTTCGTTGAATGCTCAGCTCTGTTCACGCGCCACTGTTAAAATTTCTCCTTCACGCTCATCGCATTTTGTTAGCTTTTAACAGTTCACACGCTTGTCCGTTGTTGGACCTTCTCTATAATTTACGTTGTCTGGCTTTTGAAATAACCGAAGTTACCTATTACAAAAATAATATATGTAGATGAAAGGAAGAAAACAGACCAGAATTGTTTTTAGCTGTTTAGTTGGTTCTGCTTTTTGTATTTTATAAAGGCCATTCTATGACATTAGAAACTAGATATTTCAGCGAACCTAAGAGCTACTAAGCCTTTTGTCACTATAAAGATAAAAAAATTAGTATTTTGAATTAAAGTAATGCATTGAGCTTGGGACAATAAGTTTTCACCAATTTTTAAAAAGAAAAAAAAAAAAAACAAAACAGCACGGACTTAAATAAAAAATCCAAATAAATTAAGAATTTGTGATTATAAAAAGTGATTTTTTAAAGGCTCGTAGTTTCTAACCTACCCTGTATATAATTGTCAAAGTATGATACATATATGTAGTATTTACGAATTGTGTATAAATATTTTCTTGAGAACAGTGTATGTTGGTGTTGTAAATAGATTATTTGAATGTAATTATAATAATACCGCATTTCTGATTTTATGTCAATAATTACTACGAAAACCATTTAATTTGCCCAGTATAACAATTAAGGTATTCCAGCTGAAATAATATAAATCAGTGTACACTTGGTGTAATTAAAACATGATACAAAAATTGATAAATCTGTTTCCATTTGAGTCTAAACGGTTAAGTGGTACTTTTGCCTTCCTATCAGATAATGATTTGATTCGCCTAATCGTTGTTTGTAACATCTAAAACTTATCGATGTTTATTTATTCTATATTTATAAATCATTAGAATAATGAGACTAATTCTTTGAGGGTGATTGTTATCATTTATCCATGAAAGTGATAATAAAACTAGAGAATAACGGTAATGGAAATGCTTTTAAATGCGTAAGTACATAAGATTCTACGTTTTGTTTACACTTGATTATTTTAGTATATTTACCTGTTGTTGTCTGGCTCCAATACCTTTTGGGTATAAATGATAGTGGGAATGTGAATAACCTCCTCCAGTCTTATGATTTTTGTAGTAACAATTGCTCCATATGTCACATCTCGCGGCATACTGACATTGTATAAAGAATTACCAATTAAACGAGATTGGAAAGCAGGGCCTGCCAGAGCCATCCCCGGTTCCACTCCGATTCAATACAATCGAAGTGAATGTAAAAGAAAAACATGTACAAAATAATTGTACAAATTAATGCAGAATTGTTCGACACGCGATTTGTTTGACAGTCTCCGTCTTTATTAGGTGTTACATCAAGAGTAAAAATGTTATTAGTTAATATATGTATATACAATATGTTCTTCTTTCATACAATTGGTTTCTCATATCTCCAAAAATTATCCAAAGTTGCTGGATTGTGTGCAAACCCACGAGCATAACAACAAAAGCCTACAAAATTTGGTACTTGTTGTACAAGCCTAACATAGTACCGTTAATATTAAATCCACACCAAGAAATAGTATAGAATTTCCAGTTGCAGTAAGGTTCGATGCCTTGGTCATTCCCCAAACGGATGCAGTTAAGAAAAAAGCAGAATCGGGTCAAGCAAATGTATTGATTTAGATTACGAGACCCACATCTGTGACTTTCATACATATTATTAAATTTGTAAGTCATTTATTATTTATTGTAACTAAAAAATTTACTAACCAAATATTAAATAAAAGTGAAGACATCACAGCTGCTTCGGTTGATTGCGTCGCTCATAGACTGTGTCAAAAGCCATGGGCATTGAGTGCACCTAAGGTTGGCCGCAAAACTAAAAAAATACGTTGAATTAAAAACGATAAATTAGTAAAATTTTGTTTAAATATAAACTTACATAACGCATTCCTTCTAGCGTGAACCGTTGTATTTATCTCCTGGTTTTTCAAAGGGATAAGTACCGTATACCCAGTTACTGTACCCAGAGGAGTCTATAAGCATCTTTGAGATGAAAGTTAATATACATACACATATATTTGGTTAATTTTCATATAAAAGAAAATAATCAAACAGTATAAAAAATGCACAAGTGAAATATTGCCGAAGCAAACATATGTGATAAAATTGAAAGTTTAAATTTTTAATTTATACTTCGGAGTGTTTTTCGGAAATCAGTAATTTTTGTTTCTGTTGGTTACTGATTAAAACATTCTTTAGTATTTGAGATACGCGACGTTTTGTGAGGAGCTCTAAAAGTGAATTAATCGATTTTTACTATGTCTGAATATATTTAACAAAAAAGTACGATAATGCTATCTCCTTGCCATTTCAATATGTATCGTGCCGCAACCGCATTCGCCTGACTTCACATGATCAGTTCGAGGACACTGTCTTGACTCAATTGAGAATATAACAGCTGAATCGAAGAAGGCTCTGATAAGCCATCACGATTAATACAAACTGAATAATCGGAATCAATTTCACTATATACTACTATCTCATCTGCGCTTTACATATGTAGCTCTAAATCTGAGAGTAAGTTGCGTGTGGTGATCTACGCACCACCGTTTTTATAATAATGGGCGACCGGTCCTATTCATTAGATGATATGTAACCCATCTGGTTCGAAATAAAATAAGAGTTGATGGCCGGTCAAAAGTCAATGGATCAACCCGACATTATCGCGCTCAAGTTTTCGTTTAAGTACACAAGATGGTGCTCTTCTTCGGTAACGTACTATGTTTTTATTCACTCTGTTGAATGGCAAAAACAGCCCCGTTTTTCGCTTAACTGTGGAGTTGTGAATGGAAATGGTACACGTAACCACTAAAACTATTTATTTATTTAAAAATTGTTCAGAGAAATGTTGTGCATTATGGATTATCCATACAGCTTAATTTTGCGGTCGTTGCAATATTTATTGAACGTTTAGTATGCAATATTGACGTATTGCGGGTTTTCGATACTGTCGCGAATTTTAAAACTGAAAACAAAATAATATTAACTTTTGCAAGTTAAATTTAAATTAAACCTAACCATACCAGTACTCCCCGTCAGTGATAATTAAGTCACGAAAAAAATTAAAATTAATAACTAATTGTCGGTGAAAAAACGTAACGTTTAGGTTTGTTGATGGTTCTACCGATTCTCGTTGACTTTGGTTGTTCGCTTTGGGTTTGAGTGTAGTTGGTTTGATTTTTGCTTGATGTTAATACGATCGTGTCTGGTGGTATGATTACGTTTGATGCTGATGATGGCGGTTCGTCGATTGGTAAAAATGCTGCTTTTGACTCTGTCTATGTTAACGCGAACTTTGCGACATTTGACGAAAATTTCAAATGTTTTGTTGTTTCGGCCCAACTTACTTTGTATGGACCGTCGTAGCATGGTGTTTAAGCGGTTTGTCTAACATCATCATCTCTCAAGAAAACGTGGTAACGAAGTTTGCATATTCTTTTGGACGAAGACCCTGTTGTAAGCGTGATTCGACGCTGGAACGGGTTGAGTTTTACACATCAATTCGCGTAATTGTTGAACGAATTCGGTGCCAAAACTGATGTCGTCGATGTTTTCGAAAAGAAATCGCAAGGAGTTTGAGTTTCTCGCTAAAAACACACAACGACGGGCAAGCAAGATCATTGACGGTGTTTCGGTCCAGCGTTCGTTGTTTTGACATTTGATGGCTGATTTCATGGTTCGATGAAAACGTTTGATCATGCCGTTGGCTTGCGGATTTCGTGGACTTGAACGAAGGTGTTTTGTTCTAAATATGAGGCGTTAATTCGTTGAATAGGTTGAATAGGAAGTAAGATAATAGCGATAACCATTTGAAACTGGCAATGGTCCCAACCAAATGGATGTGAATCCATTCAAAACGTTTACTTCGTGTAGAAAACCTCTGAAGTGCTGCTCTGTTGTTGTTGCAATTTAGGATTTTTGGCATGAAATACAAGTTCGGTAATGTCTTTTTCATGTTGGGTCAAAAAAAAGTGCTCGCTGATTATTTGATTATTGACTTTTTACTGGGATGAGCCATGTTGTTAACAGAGTTTAATACTTGTTGACGAAATCTTAGTGACGAATGATGTAACGTGCTTCGTTGAAACGTCTAAAAATGACTTTGGTTGTTAACTAATTTTAGTTGTAAACTTGTCGTGTTGCTCTTCAAAAAATCATTCAATTCTTAGTCGATTTTCTGGCTATCAGCCTACTCTTCAAAAATAGATTGCTGGCAGGTTGATAAACTCTCGTGCGTGGGAAAAAATTTGGCTACGATGTTGTCTTTCCTGGAATGTAACAGATATACGTGGTGTGTACTGACAGATACAATCAAATGAATCATTGTCGTGGCGATGCCTTCTTTTTTGTAAAAATGCGAATGTTGTTAGTTTATGATCGGTCATAATTGTGCAGCGCCTACCTTCAATCATGTGTTTAAAATGTTTGACTGATTGGTAAATGGCTAATAACAGGCGATCATAATGCTTCAGCTTCGTTGACCTTATGATGGCAACTGCTCGACAAAAAAATTGCTAGCGTCGGCGTGAAGGGCCAGTTGGCGTTTGGCAATAGATGTTCCTAATGTAACTGCGTCGGTCAATGCTTGCTGGCATTCTTCAAGAGCCCTTTCGGCGTCTTCGGTCCAAATAACTGGCAATTTGTCATTTTCTTATTGCCTTTGATTAGAAAGCTTTGTCGCCTTGAGTTTGAGCTGCATTAGGAATAAAATAGCGATGAAAGTTAATTATTCTACTTTGTCGGTTTGATGGTCGAATACCGGCTTTACTGACTCGATGACCCAAAATATGCCTCTTTCTGCGTGAATTCGCATTTTAGCGACGTTAATTTTTAAGCCGTGTTACGTGTGTGCGAAAAATGTTGAAAATGCTTTTTCTTTGTTTCTTGCGATGCAAATGTCGTCGATGTTTGCAGAATACAAGAGTCAAAACAAAAATACCTGATCCATGAATCGTTGAAATGTTTGCGCTGCGGTGCATAATCCGAAGTTCATAACGTTGAATTCTAAAGAGCCCAAAGCGGTCTAATTATGGCTATCTTCTTTCCATCTTCGTCGGTGATTAGAATGTTGAAATAAGCTTTCTCCAAATCAGAATTGAAAAATTGCCTTTCCGTTTGATTTGCGTGAAATCGCGAATGTCTTTAACTAGGTAGCGATCTGGAACTGTTTGAGGCGTTTAAACGTCGATAAATCTTCACACGGTCGTCAAGTCCATTCTTTTTGGAACCATTTTTTAATGGACTGCCCATTCGCTTTGTAACGGTTGACAAATTCTCATGTTGATCATCAACCTCCTTCTTTCTTAGCGTTGACGGAAGTTGCGACGAGCGCGTGAATAAACTGGTTGTCGTTGGTGATGATGTCGACTAAAAATTTAAGATGAGTCTTACGGTCGGTAATAAAGAGACGTGATGTTTGACTGCCTCTTCGCTGACCGTCGGAGAGAAGTGGTCTTTAATTTCCTCCTTCTTGAATGCGCACGATTGTAAACACTTCTTGTCATCTGCGCCGAATCGTTGATGATAATAATTTGAAACTTGCTAACCTGGTTTTAACCAGACGACTACGAGAACGTTGTTTTGCTATCAGCGTGTTGGTGTTTGACTGCGGTTGATTGCTGGAAAATTTAATTTGATTTCGTTGATTTCTTGTTGGAGAGCGTCAATCGTCTGCTTTAAAGCGGCGAAACCATCCGCTTGGGTATTTGACTTAGAATGTTGACCTTGAACCGTTAAAAGCTGAACTGAAATTGCCAATTTCCATCATTTTGTCGTTTTGTTGAGCACACCGTTCTGAATCTCCTACGGCAATTAACACCACTGCACACTTTCAGGCAATTTATCGAGCCAGAATATTTTGATTGCATTGTCATTTATTCTTACCGCCGGACAAAACGCGCATTTGTCGAAGTAATTGAGATGGTTTTTGATCGCCCAAGTCACATCCTTTGACCATTCGATTCAGCTTTTACTTTCCGAATCGGTGAAATCCTTCATCAATCGGCTTTTAATGGCAATATCTCCCTTTTGCTGGTGGTGCGCAGAACATAGGCAGCATTTATTGAGTGTTTCAACGCCGAACAGCTGATAACGTGATCGTATTTTTGTTTTTATACTCTCGCAACAATGTTGCTAAGGAGAGCATTATAGTTTGTTCACATAACTGTTGTTGTAAGTCCTAAAACCAAAGAGTCAGATATAGGGTTATATATACCAAAGTGATCAGGGCAAAGTGATCGACGAGTAGAGGCGAAATCCGGATGTCTGTCTGTCGTCCATCCGTCTGTCCATCCGTCTGTCTGTCCGTCCGTGCAAGCTGTAACTTGAGTAAAAATTGAGATATTATGATGAAACTTGGTACAAGTATTCCTTGGCTCCATAAGAAGGTTAAGTTCGAAGATGGGCAAAATCGGCCCACTGCCACGCCCACAAAATGGCGGAAACCGAAAACCTATAAAGTGTCATAACTAAGCCATAAATAAAGATATTAAAGTGAAATTTGGCACAAAGGATCGCATTAGGAGGATTTGGACGTAATTGTTTTGGAAAAGTGGGCGTGGCCCCGCCCCCTACTAAGTTTTTTGTACATATCTCGGAAACTACTATAGCTATGTCAACCAAAGTCTACAAAGTCGTTTCCTTCAGGCATTTCCATATACAGTTCAAAAATGGAAGAAATCGGATAATAACCACGCCCACCTCCCATACAAAGGTTATGTTCAAAATCACTAAAAGTGCGTTAACCGACTAACAAAAAACGTCAGAAACACTAAATTTTACGGAAGAAATGGCAGAAGGAAAGCTGCACCCAGGCTTTTTTAAAAATTGAAAATGGGCGTGGCGTCGCCCACTTATGGACAAAAAACCATATCTCAGGAACTACTAGACCGATTTCAATGAAATTCGGTATATAATATTTTCTTAACACCCTGATGACATGTACGAAATATGGGTGAAATCGGTTCACAACCACGCCTTCTTCCAATATAAAGCTATTTTGAATTCCATCTGATGCCTTCTTTGTATAATACGAGTATAAACATTAGGAACCAATGATGATAGCGGAATAAACTTTACAAATACGGTATTTGAGCTGAGGTATCCCTTGGTGGAAAAAATTGTCCTATGTTAAATTACAGTTTTATATTTTAATTAAATGCTGTAGTGATAGAACTTTACACGTTTTCGGTTAATGA
>NW_026090385.1:0-14620 GCF_024586455.1 Bactrocera neohumeralis
GAACCTGTAGCAGTAGTTCATCTCTGCTTGTAATAACAGCTAATGGCAAGTGCACCTTCTCCACAAATATTTGCTTAAACGTTGGTAATATTTCAGGTACTTTATAGTTTTTATCGCATAATGAGAGCAATTCTTTACGGGTATAACGTAATACTGGAAATGTATTTCGAGGTACTAGAAATATAAAAAAATTTATTAATTACTGGTGATGGCACACTTGGAGCTATTCCAAATGATTGATAAGCACTTCAATTACCACTATTGTTTGAATTGGATGAAGTGAACATAACGTTATCTCCACCAGTAGTACATCCACTAGACAAGAGACTAGAACTGACAGACATGTTACAGAAATGAATTTAATTATAATAGCAAGTATATGGAAAACTTCTGATCAATTTCGGCACACACGTTTACTGAAAGTAAGACATAAAACAGTTAAAACAGAAGTCATGACAAAAGAACAATAGTTTCACATTCAACATTGATTATATGAAAGTTCTTCTCACTCTCAAAAAACAATCCTTAATATCGGAAATATGAATAGCAAATCTGCCCTAACAAAAGTCTGTCTAAACAAATTTTGTTAACAACATATTATATTAACTTACATTTTGAACAAAATTATAAAAAAAAAAACACAAACAATTTCACGCACTCATAAAATTTATAAATTACGACTTAAATTTTGAATTAAACGCGATATATGTACATAAGCATGAGTACAGATTTGAATAAGCGTATTGCCTGTGGAGACTACTTATTGCTTATTGAGGGCAATATATGGAATACTAATTAGTATGCCATACATACAATTTCACGCACTCACGAAATTTATAAATTACGACTTAAATTTTGAATTAAGCGCGATATATGTACATAAGCATGAGTACAGATTTGAATAAGCGTATTGCCTGTGGAGACTACTTATTGCTTATTGAGGGCAATATATGGAATACTAATTAGTATGCCATACATTGAAGCCATAGAGGTTGGCAACATATCCCATCTACATATATGTACATATACCGACGGAATTTTCATTTCGGCAATATTAAATTTAGAAGAGAGAGTATTAAGACGTTTGTTTTATATTATAAAAAATTATAAAAGTACATTTTCTAAAAAACATTTTTCCAAAAAATTAATATTTAGTTTAATATTTTTAATTTACAGAAAAGTTATGCACATTGAGATTGAGAATGAGCGAAGTCTAAAATTTAATAAACTTATACAAGCATAAGTCAAAATATCATTGCTCACATCAAATTGATTATTTTTTTATATATAAAATTTATGCTATAGGTAATTATCATAGTCCGAAAATATAAAATCTTTTTTTACAAGAAATACATTTGTAGAAAAAAGTACATCACTATTTTTTTTATTTTCCATATAAATTTTTGTCATCCATATAAAACTTTAAACAGCTATAGATAGTTACGCATATATTTTGTGTATCTATGTATGTCGCTTGCTTTATCGAACTAACGACAATTTTTTATGATAACGCTTGCTTTTTTTTTTGAAATGTACGGTAGTTTTTTGCTTGTTTTTTGTTACTGAACAAATTGAACGCTCTAATGGGGACATAAAACTCTTCAAACAACTTCATGCGACTTAGCGGCTGCTGTACAGCACGTCGATCTCATTATAATAAATTTTAAAAATATGCGTACAAACTCAGAAACAGAGTTCGTAGATATTTTTAAAGACGCTGAGAACTTGCTTGAGTTTCTGGGTGAAACAATAGCGTTGCCTCGAATAACTGGGCGACAGCAAAACCGCGCAAACATAGTTGAAAAAGATCCAAAAAATACTACCGAATAACCATTTTACTTCCACTTTTAGATGATTTCATTAACCAATTAAAACTATGATTTGAAAAGCATAATGTAACAGTGACACAACTTTACAAATTGCTACCAAAAGAGTGTGTAAAGGCTGGCACAGTATTTCACGAAAACACCTTTTCATTTTATGAAAATTTTTTTAAAGACAATTACATTAAGTCTTGGCAAACAAAATGGCGCAACGAACCCGAAATAAACATGCCTAATTCAGCAATAGAATCGCTTGAAGCCTGCAATAAAGATTTATTTTCAAATGTGCATTTTCTTTTAAAAATTTTGGTAACTTTTGCCAGTTACTACATGCTCTTCCGAGCGATCTTTTCAACTATGGAGAGGTTAAAGACGTACCTCAGGTACTCAACAAGCACCGAAAGATTAAATGGTTTCGCATTGATATCGGTTCATCGCCGTATAAATGTGCCAACAAAAGAAGTTATTGACATATTTGCTGCGAAAAAAGCTCGCCGATTAAATTTAAGTTTATAAATACATATATAGTACATATAATATGTGTTTTTAACAATTTACAGGTGTAGATTAACATATGTATGTACATAATAAATGAAATATTTTTAGTTTTTATTTTATGATTTTTAATATATTTGTTAAGATGTATAAGTATGTATTATATGTAAATAATCACTGTAAAGCCTGAATAAAGATATGTACCTATATAATTTGAATTTGAAATGTTTTTTTTTAGTTAAACCCCCAAAATGAAATCCTGGCTACGACCTTGCACATATATGTATGTCCTCTTCCCAGCACCAGACTTTTCAGATTTTTAATTTTGTACAATTCTCAACTATAGGAATTTCGCATGCCATTAAGAGGTGAGCATGTTTTAGAGGCTTCAAAAATAAATTTTTGGACAATATTTTGGAAGGAAAAAAATAATTGATACCACAGCGAAATTTTTGGGGTTCATAGATATATATTTAAACATCATCCGAAAATTTTTGGATACGAAATCTTTCATATTCTGCCTTTGGTAAGCAATTGCCTGATGCATCTCGCATTTGTCGGACGGCGGTCAGTACGCAGGTGGCAATTTCTATCGGAAACAAAAAAATTTAAAGAGATTCTTATTTGTTAATAACTTATCTTCTAGTAAAACTAAGAAAACTCCGAAAAAAGTGTAAAATTCTAAAATTTTTTTAAAAATTGAAAATGTGTTTTTAGACAATAAAATTTACTTTATGTTATTTAATAATATGTTTAAACTTTTTAATTTGTTTAGTGTTTTTTTTTTTTTAGTTTAAATAGAAAATAATTTAGTACCAAAGATAATAAACTTTGCATCAATTCCATACAACGTTTAGGTTTTTACCTCTGCGAATGGTAGGCACCTTGCCGTGGGGCAGGGGGCTTAGGCGCAAGGCATACTTGGTATCCCTCAGCCGGTGTGGGTGGTACTGAAGGGCGCTGCCCAGGCAGGATGTCGGGTACCGCATGCGTGCGTCACCCAAGCGCTACCACCTCCTAATCCAGTGTGTTATGCGACTCCCGTGCCCATTGGATGATTTGCAGCAGGAGGTGAATTCGGCTGTATCCTAACGAAGCCTCCCCAACACCGGGCCGAGGTGGGGAGTAACTGTGGCCTTACCGTGTCAAGGGGCTCTAGCGTGGCGGACCTCCTAGTTCCCCATAATAATAGTAGACCCGACAGCTCACCCTGCTGAGTCAAGGGTCGAAAGACAAAGATGAGCAAAGACAACAAAACCACAACAAACAACCCAACTGTAAGGCAACGACCACGGACAAAGAGCAGGTAAGCAGCGTAGGCAAAAAGAGGGTCAAGGAGGGTCAAGGAGCTAAGCGGAAGTTTAGTTTCCTTGACGTGCGTTATCTCCGAAGCGCAACAGGGCAGTGTCAGCTCGCACGCAAGGCAGCGGCACTAGCAACCGAGGCCCGGTCAGCACAACACTGACCGCAAGGCGTGGCGACGGAAGGGCAGCGCCCACGGACACCCACGCCCAAACACCGAAGCGGAAGAGCGGCCAGCTCACGCCGCAGGAGCCCCCCAGTTCCAAAAGGATGAACGGCGACAACACCCGGAAAGCCGGAAGTCAACCAGGCGCGGTTGCTCGGATCGGAGGAGCATACCGTGCTCCAGGACCTCATAATGGATGAGGTATTCAGAGGAGACGACTACGCGGCATCCTTCCTTGGGGTAGACTTCAAAGGAGGTATGTTACAGATAGACTGCAAGGACGAGACGTCCGCCAACTGGCTGCGGGTGTTCGCCCCAAAGCTGGACGGGTGGAAGGGTCCCGTCCTTTGCGCAAAAAGGCGGAGGACGTGCCAATCATGCACAGCATGACAATGTTCCTCCCCCGATACGGCGACAAGCCATACGAGTTCGCCCTAGGGTTGGTGAAGAACCAAAACCTGGGCCTCAGTATCGCAGCCTGGCGTCTCGTCAGCAGCGATATAGAGAAACTAGGAGAAATTAACGGTTGGAGATTGTACTTCTACATAGACGATGAGTCGTACAAGTACGTCCGAGCAGCTGGCTTCCGCCTGTATTACAGTTACAGCACGGTGGTAATGCGGCCCCACAAGCCGGCAGCCACCGGGAGCAAGGGAGCTGACAAGGCTGCGGCTCAGGAAAGCGGGGGTATCGCAAAGCAGGCAGCGACTGTAGCGGCCCCGGAGGCGGAAAGCATGCAGGTAGACGAGGTTGGGAGTAAGCCCAGCGAGAGCAGGGATGGGCAGGCTATGCCTGCGGCAACCCCAGAAAATCCGGATGTCAGTTCCTGCGGCCAGGGAGCAGAGCTACCCTCCACGCAGAAACTCCTTGAGGGGTAGGAGACCCCCTGGACGGCAGTGCGGTTGACGGCGGGGATGAGGATTTGCTCCTCTTCGAACCACTACTGTAGTGACCGTCAACACGGAAATCGCCCAGGTGAACCTGCATCACGCGACGGCAGCGTCATCTGTCATAACGAGCAGGTTCACAGCGGATAAACTGGGAATCCTGCTGATCCAAGAGCCTTGGGTCCATAGAGGAGAGGTTAAAGGCCTCAAGACGGAGTGAAATAAGGTAATCTGGGATCTCTCTAGAAAAGCATTGAGTTCTTCTGTATTTCAGAGTTCCTGACGCAGGATCTGGTGGCGGTGCAAGCCAGGGACTTCGAAGGCAAGGACTTTGTACTGGCTTTAGCCTATTTTCCAGGGGAGGAACCCATGGCACCCCCGGAGGTGGTGGAAAAGCTGGTGGAGCACTGTCGAAGACACAAGCTTCCCCTCATCATTGGCTGTGATGCGAACGCCCACCACTTGGAATGGGGCAGTACAAATTGCAACACAAAAGGTGAGTCCATTTTAGAGTACATATTAGGCAATAGCTTAGCGATAGAGAATGTAGGGTGTGAGCCCACATTCATAACTATAAGCAGGAGGGAGGTGTTAGACATCACCTTGAGCAATGAGCACGCAAACGGATTGGTCTCACAATGGAGAGTCTCAACGGAGCCCTCTTTGTTAGACCACAGGATTGTAAGGTTCAGGCTAAAGGTAAAGGTCACAACCTCCCCAGACGCAACCCTCGGAAGGCGAACTGGGATACCTTCCGAGAGAGATACTAAGCGAAGAATTGAGAGTAGGCTAACGGAGCTGAACGGGGCTGTTATTAATGCCTATCATGGCAGCTGCCCTCTAAGAGTGCGCACAGACAGTCGAAACTGTACCTGGTGGTCAAAGAAACTGGCAGACCTCCGGAAAAAAGTACGGAGCCTATTTAACAAGGCGAAACGTACGGGAGTCTGGGAAGAATATAGAAGCCACCTCACCTTATATAATAAGGAGATTATTTCTGCAAAGCAGGCAAGCTTCAGAAGATTCTGCGAAAATGTCTCCTCCACACCAGAAGGGCTCGGCTGCATAAAGCTCTGGCTAGAGGTACGACTGACGTAGTAATAGCAATTAAAAGAGGTGACGGGATTTTTACGACCAGCGCAGAAGACAGAGCCACGGAGTTTCTGCGGGCGCACTTCCCGGAGACTATTCGGGAAGACCAGTGTCTACCCGTGATCGAACACAGGCCATCCCGCGAGGATTGGAGGATAGCCAAGTTGTTGTATACGGTGGACTCGATCAGGTGGGCAATGGCCTCGTTTGAGAGATTCAAGTCTCCGGGACTGGATGGCATCTTTCCAGCGCTGTTACAGCAGGGGAAGCAGTTTTTTACTGCCATACCTGGTTCTGGTATGGAGGACAGCGAAAGTGATCTTCACCCAAAGTAGGAAGGAAAAATTACTCATCGGCGAAATCCTTCAGGCCAATCAGTCCGACTTCTTTCCTGTTAAAAACCATGGAGAAGATCGTGGACCATGAAATAAGGTCGAAAGCGCTGAAAACATCATCTCTGCAAGCGGCTCAGCATGCGTACAGAGCGGGCAGATCTACCAGTACTGCTCTGTACCAGCTAACCTCTGAGATAGAGAGTTCTCTGGAGAACGGGGAGGTGATGCTTTGCGCTTTCTTGGACATCGAAGGTGCCTTTGACAGCACGTCTCACAGGAGTGTAGCCAGAGCACTGGAGAAAAGAAATGTGGCAGCACCGGTACGTAGATGTATAGAAGCCGTACTGCGCACCAGAATTGCTGAGACCACAGTGGGAGATAAAAGTATTCGTCTCGGCACAACAAGGGGCTGCCCACAGGGGGATTTGTAATCACCCCTGCTGTGGAGTGTTGTCGTAGACGACCTGTTAGCAATGCTAACGGACAATGGGATCCGCTGCCAAGGGTATGCGGACGATATTGTTATTATAGCCAAAGGCAAATATGAGGACACTCTCTGCGACCTGATACAAAGAGGTCTAAACCTGGCAAAGGGGTGGTGCAGGGGGGTTGAATTGAACATCAACGCCACCAAGACGACCATTGTCCCGTTCACGAGACGCAGGTCCCTACCCGGTCTCAGGAACCTCACACTAGAAGGCAGAGTGATAGAGATGGCCAATAAGGTCAAATACTTTGGTCTCACGCTAGACTCTACTTTACGGTGGAAGCAGCATGTGGACCTGCCCTTGGTCAAAGCAACAACGGCATTAATGGTGTGCAATCGGCTGGCGGGTAAGTCCTGGGGCTGTAAGCCAAGGATTGTTAGGTGGTTGTACACCACGATAGTGCGACCGATAATCATGTACGGGGCGGTGGCCTGGGCCTCAATAGCGTCGCAGACTTCGGTAGGAATTAAATTATCGAAGCTGCTGCGGCTAGCCTGCGTCTGCATGACGGGCGCAATGCGCACCTGCCCAACGGCAGCTATGGAGGCCTTGCTTGAACTCACACCGCTTCACTTGGTTATCGGCCAAGTAGCCAAGAGCATGCTTCTGCAAATAACGGCAGAGGGGTTTGGCAAAGGAAAGGTAATCTCGTCCCAGAGGATGGAAAAGATAAGTGGCAATATACCAATCGCCCTCCTCCCGAAGGACAGCACTACCAAAACGATTAACTTCACCAAGAAGTTTAAGGTCACCCTCGGAAGCAAGGATGATTGGAACGACTCCACCCTTGAGCTGCTTCTGAGGAACAGTACATTGAGGTGGTACACCGACGGCTGAAAAATGTCGGAGGGAATTGGTGCAGGGATCGCGGGTCCACGCACCAAGCTCTCCATACCTATGGGGAGTTTCTGAGCATTTTCCAGGCGAAGTCTTTGCCACTAAGTCGGTGCATAGAGATAAACCTCCATCGCAACTATCGCAATGAGCGGATAGCCATACTTAGCCATAGTCAAGCAGCACTAAAAACGATCTCCTCCTTCGAGATCAGGTCGCTGCTAGTGCAGGAATGCAGAGAAAGGCTGAACAGCCTTGCGGAAAGAAACCAGGTGCACCTAATTTGGGTGCCAGGTCACAAAGGAATAGCCGGTAACGAACTGGCAGATGAGCTCACCCGCTCCACAGCCTCCACCAAAATGGTAGGTCCTGAACCCTTTACAGGTGTGGGTCCCCATACCATAAAGGAGCTACTCCGCAAAGAAGAGGGAGTGGGCAGAAAGAAGTATTGGCAACGAACTCACGGCATGCGGATTGCCAGGTTGCTAATGGAAGGGTACAACATGAGCAGGTTCAAAGTCGTAATCAACCTCCCCAGGAATAAACTTAGGCTATTGGTCGCATTTTATACTGGCCACTGCAAGTTAAATAGGCATTTATATAACATGGGCCTATCTTCTTGCACTAACTGCCGGTTCTGCGACATGGAGCCTGAAACACCGGAACACCTGCTGATCGACTGCACAGCAGTCTGCAGACGCAGGATTAAGGCCCTCGGATCCATGTTTCCGGACAGGGATTGCATCGACACATTAGCACCCGGTAGAATATTGGAATTCATCGATGTGCTGGGGCTAAGTGAGTCCATGTGGTTTCCTCATAAATAAATCTAATCTAATCTAAACCTGTCCGCCAATTAAGAAAAATCGTAAAAACTACTAATGTGACTAATGCGCGCACAACCTTTCACCTCGCACAACCTAATTCACCATGCAAAAAAATTTAAAGACTTGAGTTTACGTGGGAAAAACTTGGTTTTAAAAAACAACGTCAAACGAAAACATAGTTTTCATGTTAAGTAATATCCCAGTGAAAATTTAAGAAACATGCAAAGAAATTCAAAATAATAAAACTCATCGAAAACACATATTGTCGGTCCGAACATATAACACACAACACCTTGATTACAATGAAAGTACCGAAAAGTGTTACAACGCACTCTAAGATTTTCTAGAGTTGAGTATATGTATGTAAAAAAGAAAGGTTTATTATCGTATCTGCTGAGCCAAAAGTCGAAGGAAATATGCAACAGAAGAATTGAATTTTAATTCAAAAACGGCTTAACCAATTTTCCCAATTCTTTTTTTAAATGTTCGTTGAAGTTTAAATATGGTTTTTGCGTCGAGAAAAATTCGAATTGCCGGAAAACCCCTAAAAACAGCCCTTTTCTTTTTCCTATACAAACGAATGAATGTTTGTTTGTTGGTAACGCTAAGTGAATGGCTGCACCAATCTTGATGAAAATTTCAGAGGTTTTTCGTTGTGGATCGGGGAAGGTTTATAAATAAAAAAAAACCGTATGCCTTTCATGAGGAAAAGTTGGAAAATTGGACAATTCCAAAAAGTAACTTTTTCAAACAAATTTTGTTTTTCCAAATTTTGTTTGTTTTGTTTTTCAATATTTTGATTTGTATTTCAATTTATTTGAATCATTCAATTTTGGTCGCTTGCTTTTTTATTTCGGCTATTCAAAAAAAAAAAAAATTATTGAAAATTATTCAATGCAAACTTTATGTGTGTTTCACACAAAGTGTTCAATTACAGATTGAAATTTGTTACGAAGCCACGAAGAAGTCGCGCTAATATCGGTCAGCGTTCTTTTTGCCATCAACGTATGGCGATCGTCACGATGTCACAGTACGATTTTTCAAACAACAATTGGACTTTATCTTGAAGCAACCTATGGTATATATGGTGCTGTTACAAGAATGATAGAAAAGAGATTACACATTGCGCAGGTCCGTTATACTTGAAAAATGTAAACAAACAAAAAAATTTGACAGCTATAAATTCGTGGTAGCAATCAATGTGAATATAGAAACAATTTATTTTACCCGTGTAATTTTGTATTTAAATAACAAAATGAAGTGTGTAGTGAAAAACTGTGTCAATGATAGAAGAAATAAAATGTGAAGAAAACATTTTTTTATGTTTCCGAACGATAAAGGGCAGCAAAAAAAATGGATCCAATTTTGTAGAAATAATTAAGCATTTAAGCCGAAAACATGGCGAATTTGCATGGACCACTTCAACGATGAAGACATTATTGGAAACAGGATGTACGAAATGGGTAAGTTGATAATTCACCTTTGTTTTAAAATATTTTAATTTTAAACTTTTCATAGGCCTTGCCGCCAAAAGGACTTTGAAACCAGGAGCTATTCCCTGTCGCTATAACGTTTCAGCTAGTGAAAATGAGCAGCGAGGCACCAGAGCTGAGCACAGGGAAAATAAGAAAATAGTGACTTCATTGTTGATAAATGTTGACCAACCTCAAGAAGTGCGAGTACAGTGTATACCTGCTGAAGATTTTAACGTGACTGAGGATTGTGCAGACCTTTCAATGGAAATAGTTTGAATGAATTGTGCACTGAAGACGCTGCTATTAAAGAAAGTTCAGGCCAAGGAGACAAAATAAAAATGCTAGAGAAAAAAGTGCAAGTGAAGATTTTTTTCAAGATATATTCAGCATTATATATGTATTTATAGCTGACCCGGCAAACTTCGTACCGCCGTATTTTTATTATGTAAATATGTGTTTTCTGAAAACCCCAAAGTTAATGATTACCTCAGCTTCTCATGGGTGATAATGAAATGGAGAAAATAAAACGATTTCTATTCTATTGCAATGCCTTGTAGTGTACAATGTTTTTAGTTTTTTCTCCTGGAGCAAAAATATATAGCGCCGACGTTCGTGTATAGAAAAGGAAAAGATTCTCCAAACCGCTTCATTGCTACTAATATGTACATATATCTTCCCATTTGATATTGTGAAACTTCATCGTTATTAGAAGCTGCAATAAAAATACAGCCATGTCGTTTCCTTTGGTGACGTACTTGCAAACATATTTTATTGACTTCACTGAATTGCAGTACTCAACATTGCAATGCGCTTTAAAGGTTTTGGAGAGCAGCGGTGAATACGGAACAACCCATCTGTTGTTAACTACCACTTCCTTATTTTTTACTTGCAACGTTATTGTTCTGCCGTTATCTTCAAGAGCGGCGACGATACAGAGGGTAACCATCATTGCCTGTAATTGTATCAGCCGACAAAGCACGCGGATAACGTTTCGAGCATTTGTTGTCGATCATACAATGATTGTGTTCGCCACACGGTCCATGAATCATGTTCTTCTTTGCTACTTCATACAATTGTGGATATACTTCGGGATCAGGAATTTCTGCACAAAAATGATTAAGTCTATTTCATCTGGTCTTAATTTTTCGACCATCCACAGGAAAGTCCTCTCTTCTGCCATTCTACAGATCGGACATCCAACATCAATAATTTTTCTTTTGATTAGCCGGAAAAAAAAGCAAGCGACCGAAATTGAACGAGTCAAATAATTTACAAATCAAAATATTGAAAAACAAAACAAACAAAAATTGTAAAAAAAATGTGTACGTTTTTTGGAAAATGTTATTTTTTTGAATTGTCCAATTATCCGACTTCTCCTCATTAAAAGTATAAGGTATTTTGTTTCTAAACCTTTCCCGATCCACAAAAAACCACGTTTCAATTTCAAGATTGGTTCAACCATTCTCTTAGTGTTACTAACAAACAAACATTCATTTTTAATCGTTCGTATGAGAAAAAGGAAATGGCTGTTTTTAGGGGTTTTCCGGAAACTATTCGAATTTTTCTCGCCGTAAAAACCATCTTTGAACTTCAACGAACATTTTAAAAAAAGAATTATCAAATTTGGTTCAGTTGTATAAAAGTTATGCGCGTACATACATTTTTGGTATTCATTTTTATTTATATAGATATATAAACTTTACGCTTTTTATCACAGAAAACTACTTCAAACTGAAAATAAAAAACTTAAAGAAGATTTTTCGCATGCCAAGCGCAAACTTGAGTATGAAATAAGCGAGTTAAAAGTAAAACTAGCTAAATCTGAGTTTTACTACAAAAATTTGAAGAAAAGTTAAAGAGGATTTTTACGGACGGTCAGATAAAAAAATTGAAAAACGGATCCAAAAGGCAAATTTGGACGCAGACTGACTTAGCCAACTCCATTACACTATATTCTGCTAGTGCAAAAGGATATAGGCTTTTAAGAAGAAGCAATTTTCCGCTTCCAGCAGTTCGCACGCTTCAGTCATGGGCTCAGAAGGTGGAAATAGACCGCGGCATTTTAAAGCCGGTTGTTCAAGTTCTTGGTGAAACTAGGCATATGACCAAAGAACAAAACTTTGCGTTTTAAGTTTCGACGAAGCCAAGCTACGACGAAGCCAAGCTTACGACAAAGTATCCAATACTGTCTTACCACCTGTTAAGAATGTTCAAGTCGGAATGCTTAAAGGTTTGTGGTTTATAAAATACATACAAATATGTACTTTCCTTTACATCCTGTGCAAATACAACTTACAATAGTACAATAGTAGTAGTCTTGTTGGAAATTGGAAACAACCAATTTTTTCGATTTTGACCGCAATATGACGACAGATATTATTAACTATATAATTAAAACAGCGAAAAACTGTGAATACAACGTTGTTGGTATTGTTTGCGATTTAGGTGGAACCAACAGAAGCCTTTTAAATAGCCTAAATATTAGCCCAGAAAACCATGGTAGGTGCATTTATTAAGCTGAGTATTTGCAATTCTTTGTAAGAGATTATAGTACTTTTTTCTTTGGAGTTTTTCATGTTTAAAGAGATTGAGGTATAAGTATTTATAATTTCAGGTTTATATTCGAAGAAACTAAGATTTACGTGTTTGCTGACGTTCCATATCTCATAAAACTATTAACCTTTATGTGCTCGGGATTGTAAACTTACGTTGGCGGTCAGAAGTCTACATTTGTAGCAAATATGTATTTGTATGGAAAACTATATCAACATATGAAAAAAACACTGGCACGAAGAGTTTTATACTTGAATGCATATTTATTATGTAATATATGATTTTTAGATACATAGTTAAGTTGAAAATGTTTAAATATCATTCATCGTACAACATTTACCCAAAGTATATGTTGTGGCATCTTGCGTGGTGGTTTTACGCTTTCCAGCTTCACAATTTTGACAACGAACAGGGTGATAGGTTGAAAGTCGTTAGAAATTTCAGGAAAGTGGTTCGCAATAGTGCCGGAAACAGGAGAACTACCGAGTGCCATTTCAATAGCCAGGCGTGTTGGAGCATGGCCGAATACCTTTGGATTTTCAGAGCGCTGTTCAATTGCTGGCATGAAAAGCTGTTTTGCAAGGCATCGCAGGAACTTCGTCGTTTGTCTGTTTGTTGGATATGGTCGTTGTTTTCCGAATATATAATGAATCCGGCTAGAGCGCTTATATCTAGCATGTTAAATAACATTGCTAAAGGCCAACGCAAAGTTTTCCGTTTAGTGGAATATGCAGAAAGCATTTTGTCCATTGCATTGACGCCCCCTTTGGTAGCGTTGTAGTCAAGGATATACTGTGGCTTGTTTTTCTTCTCAGGTACAATAGAATTTGTCAAGGGCGTACTGGAAAGTAGTATAATAGCTTTTCTTTTTTTTTTACGTATGATACTAACGCAAATTTTGATTCGAGAAAGCCAAAAATTGTTGATTGTTCTGCTCGAATGAACCGAATGAACCGCAAAATTTCCTTGAACCGAGATTTTGGCATTACAGCACGGTAGTAAAAACTGCTTCAGTAGTCCACATCAAAATTAAGAGCCCAATGAATGCTCTCAATTCAACAATTGCCACTTTATTCCACATTCTCTTCTTTCCGTTGAGGTTTTGTTCATTACACTTTTGAAACGATTTTTCAGCTTTCGCGTTAGTAACAATTAGAACTTGTTTCGAACATCGATGGGGTGAAAATCAAATCAAATATACTTGACTCGATGAGTCCTTCACGAGATGGGCCAACAGCAGTGCCACGAAACACATTATGAGCACTCAATCCTTTGAAACCAGCGGACCAACGCGCTGTTCATCTGCCTCCTCCTCTCGAAATCCATCTCTTCCTCGTAATCTGGCTTGAAACAATACGCCTTCTATCTGCTCATCCGATCGAATATCTTTTCAAAAAAGTCAAAAAGACTCCCAGCACAAAAAGGGTTAAAAAACCCTTTAATAGGTTTTGTGGGATGAAAAAATTCAAGGATTTTAATAAATTTTTTCAGCTGATGCCCGGTAATACCCTTTCTTCCCAAAAGTTAAATTAGAAAAATTATTTTTATTTTGCCAGTTTTCCCGACGACGGTTTGGTCTTTTGGGGGAAAAAAAATTGGGGATGTTTTTAAAAAAAGTAAATATTGTTTATTTTTTGCTAACTTATTTTTTAAAAAGACCAACGATTGGGTTTGTGATGTCAAAATTAAAGGGTATCAATCGAATAATTTGGGTTTGGTAAAGCGGAAAGATCTTGGAGATAAAACTTTAATAAAAATCGGGTAAAAAATAAAATTTTTTAAAAGGGTTAAATGTATACTAATTTTGTTATTAATTTTAATAAACTTTTATTGATGTTTCATAAAAATCATCAAAAAAATATTGTCTTTTAACATAAAAAAATTCCCAAAATTTTTAAAAAAAGAAAGGTTTTTATATCTCTGAAAAGTCGAAGGGAAAAATTTAAAAAAAATTATTTTTAATTAAAACCCCAAAAATTTTATTTTTTTTAAATGTTTTGGGGTTGGGGGGAAAAATTTGAATTCCAAAACCCTAAAAACAGTTTTTTTTTTTCCCTATAAAAAAAGAAAGTTTTTTTGTTGATAAGCTAAGAAACCTTACCTTTGTATATTTTAGGGTTATTGTTGTGGGTGGGAATTTAAAAAAAAAAATTGTTTCGGGGAAAATTTAAAATTGGGTTTTTAAAGTAACTTTTTCAAAAAAAATTTGTTTTTTAAATTTTGTTTGTTTTGTTTTTCAAATTTTTTTGATTTAAAAAATTTTGAACTTCAAAACGCTTGGGTTTTTTATTTCGCTATTCAAAAAAAAAAATTATTGAAAATTACAATAAATTTTTGTTTTTC
>NW_026090386.1:0-7761 GCF_024586455.1 Bactrocera neohumeralis
ATGCACGGCCATTATGGCTTTATGTCAACTTCAGTAAGATGAAGAAGGTAAATTAACTTAAAGATGTTAAATTAATGATTTAAGGCAACTCAATATCGACTGCTTAATGTGTATATACAAGAAAATGGACTTTATCCCTGAAAATAAGATTGTCGAATTCTTCAAAATGCACTGCCGTTATGACTTTATGTCAACTTCAGTAAGATGAAGAAGGTAAATTAACTTAAATATGTTAAATTAATGATTTAAAGCAACTCAATATCGACTGCTTAATGTGTATATACAAGAAAATGGACTCTATGTCTGAATATAAGATTGTCGAATTCTTCCAAATGCACTGCCGTTATGGCCTTATGTCAACTTCAATAAGATGAAGAAGGTAAATTAACTTAAAGATGTTAAATTAATGATTTAAGGCAATTCAATATCGACTGCTAAATGTGTATATACAAGAAAATCGACTTTATACCTGAATATAAGATTGTCGAATTCTCCCAAATGCACTGCCGTTATGACTTTATGTCAACTTCAGTAAGATGAAGAAGGTACATTAACTTAAATATGTTAAATTAATGATTTAAAGCAACTCAATATCGACTGCTTAATGTGTATATACAAGAAAATGGACTTTATCCCTTAATATAAGATTGTCGAATTCTTCAAAATGCACTGCCGTTATGGCTTTATGTCAACTTCAGTAAGATGAAGAAGGTAAATTAACTTAAAGATGTTATATTAATGAATTAAAGCAACTCAACATCGACTGCTTAATGTGTATATACAAGAAAATGGACTCTATATCTGAATATAAGATTGTCGAATTCTTCCAAATGCACTGCCGTTATGGCCTTATGTCAACTTCAATAAGATGAAGAAGGTAAATTAACTTAATGATGTTAAATTAATGATTTAAGGCAATTCAATATAGACTGCTAAATGTGTATATACAAGAAAATCGACTTTATACCTGAATATAAGATTGTCGAATTCTCCCAAATGCACTGCCGTTATGACTTTATGTCAACTTCAGTAAGATGAAGAAGGTAAATTAACTTAAATATGTTAAATTAATGATTTAAAGCAACTCAATATCGACTGCTTAATGTGTATATACAAGAAAATGGACTCTATACCTGAATATAAGATTGTCGAATTCTTCCAAATGCGCTGCCGTTATGGCTTTATGTCAACTTCAAGAAGATGAAGAAGGTAAATTAACTTAAAGATGTTAAATTAATGATTTAAGGCAATTCAATATCGACTGCTAAATGTGTATATACAAGAAAATCGACTTTATACCTGAATATAAGATTGTCAAATTCTCCCAAATGCACTGCCGTTATGACTTTATGTCAACTTCAGTAAGATGAAGAAGGTAAATTAACTTAAATATGTTAAATTATTGATTTAAAGCAATAATTCTTCAGTAAGATGAAGAAGGTAAATTAACTTAAAGATGTTAAATTAATGATTTAAAGCTGCCTGCTTAATGTGTATATACAAGAAAATGGACTTTATACCTGAATATAAGATTGTTCATCCAAATGCACTGCCGTTATGGCTTTATGTCAACTTCAGTAAGATGAAGAAGGTAAATTAACTTAAAGATGTTAAATTAATGATTTAAAGCAACTCAATATCGACTGCTTAATGTGTATATACAAGAAAATCGACTTTATACCTGAATATAAGATTGTCGAATTCTTCCAAATGCACTGCCGTTATGGCTTTATGTCAACTTCAGTAAGATGAAGAAGGTAAATTAACTTAAAGATGTTAAATTAATGATTTAAAGCAACTCAATATCGACTGCTTAATGTGTATATACAAGAAAATGGACTTTATCCCTGAATATAAGATTGTCGAATTCTTTCAAATGCACTGCCGTTATGGCTTTATGTCAACTTCAGTAAGATGAAGAAGGTAAATTAACTTAAAGATGTTAAATTAATGATTTAAAGCAACTCAATATCGACTGCTAAATGTGTATATACAAGAAAATCGACTTTATACCTGAATATAAGATTGTCGAATTTTTCCAAATGCACTGCCGTTATGGCTTTATGTCAATGACTTCAGTAAGATGAAGAAGGTAAATTAACTTAAAGATGTTAAATTAATGATTTAAAGCAACTCAATATCGACTGCTTAATGTGTATATACAAGAAAATCGACTTTATACCTGAATATAAGATTGTCGAATTCTTCCAAATGCACTGCCGTTATGACTTTATGTCAACTTCAATAAGATGAAGAAATTAAATTAACTTAAAAATGTTAAATTAATGATTTAAGGCAACTCAATATCGAATGCTAAGTGTGTATATAAAAGAACATCGACTTTTACCTGAATATAAGATTGTCGAATTCTTCAAATGCACTGCCGTTATGGCTTTATGTCAACTTCAGTAAGATGAAGAAGGTAAATTAACTTAAATATGTTAAATTAATGATTTAAAGCAACTCAATATCGACTGCTAAATGTGTATATACAAGAAAATCGACTTTATACCTGAATATAAGATTGTCGAATTCTTCCAAATGCACTGCCGTTATGGCTTTATGTCAACTTCAGTAAGATGAAGAAGGTAAATTAACTTAAAGATGTTAAATTAATGATTTAAAGCAACTCAATATCGACTGCTTAATGTGTATATACAAGAAAATGGACTTTATACCTGAATATAAGATTGTCGAATTCTTCCAAATGCACTGCCGTTATGGCTTTATGTCAACTTCAGTAAGATGAAGAAGGTAAATTAACTTAAAGATGTTAAATTAATGATTTAAAAGCAACTCAATATCGACTGCTTAATGTGTATATACAAGAAAATGGACTTTATACCTGAATATAAGATTGTCGAATTCTTCCAAATGCACTGCCGTTATGGCTTTATGTCAACTTCAGTAAGATGAAGAAGGCAAATTAACTTAAAGATGTTAAATTAATGATTTAAAGCAACTCAATATCGACTGCTTAATGTGTATATACAAGAAATGGACTTTATACCTGAATATAAGATTGTCGAATTCTTCCAAATGCACTGCCGTTATGGCCTTATGTCAACTTCAATAAGATGAAGAAGGTAAATTAACTTAAAGATGTTAAATTAATGATTTAAAGCAACTCAATATCGACTGCTTAATGTGTATATACAAGAAAATCGACTTCTTTACCTGAATATGAGACGATCGAATTCTTCCAAATGCACTGCCGTTATGGCCTTATGTCAACTTCAATAAGATGAAGAAGGTAAATTAACTTAAAGATGTTAAATTAATGATTTTAAGGCAATTCAATATCGACTTTTCAAATGGACTTTCCCTGAATATGAAATTGTCGAATTCTTCAAAATGCACTGCCGTTATGGCTTTATGTCAACTTCAGTAAGATGAAGAAGGTAAATTAACTTAAATATGTTAAATTAATGATTTAAAGCAACTTAATATCGACTGCTAAATGTGTATATACAAGAAAATCGACTTTATACCTGAAAATAAGATTGTCGAATTCTTCCAAATACACTGCCGTTATGGATTTATGTCAACTTCAGTAAGACGAAGAAGGTAAATTAACTTAAAGATGTTAAATTAATGATTTAAAGCAACTCAATATCGACTGCTTAATGTGTATATACAAGAAAATCGACTTTATACCTGAATATAAGATTGTCGAATTCTTCCAAATGCACTGCCGTTATGGCCTTATGTCAACTTCAGTAAGATGAAGAAGGTAAATTAACTTAAAGATGTTAAATTAATGATTTAAGGCAATTCAATATCGACTGCTAAATGTGTATATACAAGAAAATGGACTTTATCCCTTAATATAAGATTGTCGAATTCTTCAAAAATGCACTGCCGTTATAGCTATATGTCAACTTCAGTAAGATGAAGAAATTAAATTAACTTAAAGATGTTAAATTAATGATTTAAGGCAACTCAATATCGACTGCTAAATGTGTATATACAAGAAAATCGACTTTATACCTGAATATAAGATTGTCGAATTCTCTTAAATGCACTGCCGTTATGACTTTATGTCAACTTCAGTAAGAGGATGAAGAAGGTAAATTAACTTAAAGATGTTAAATTAATGATTTAAAGCAACTCAATATCGACTGCTAAATGTGTATATACAAGAAAATGGACTTTATCCCTTAATATAAGATTATCGAATTCTTCCAAATGCACTGCCGTATGATGACTTTATGTCAACTTCAGTAAGATGAAGAAGGTAAATTAACTTAAAGATGTTAAATTAATGATTTAAAGCAACTCAATATCGACTGCTTAATGTGTATATACAAGAAAATGGACTTTATCCCTGAATATAAGATTGTCGAATTCTTCCAAATGCACTGCCGTTATGGCCTTATGTCAACTTCAGTAAGATGAAGAAGGTAAATTAACTTAAAGATGTTAAATTAATGATTTAAAGCAACTCAATATCGACTGCTTAATGTGTATATACAAGAAAATGGACTTTATCCCTGAATAATAAGATTGTCGAATTCTTCCAAATGCACTGCTGTTATGGCCTTATGTCAACTTCAATAAGATGAAGAAGGTAAATTAACTTAAAGATGTTAAATTAATTATTTAAGGCAATTCAATATCGACTGCTTAATGTGTATATACAAGAAAATGGACTTTATCCCTGAATATAAGATTGTCAAATTCTTCCAAATGCACTGCCGTTATGGCCTTACGTCAACTTCAATAAGATGAAGAAGGTAAATTAACTTAAAGATGTTAAATAAAAGACTTCAGTTAAATCCCTAATATCGACTGCTTAATGTATATACAAGAAAATGGACTGATCCTGAATATGCGAAGATTACCGAATTTTCCAAATGCAATCGCCGTTATGGCCTTATGTCAACTTCACAGAAATTGTAACTTAAAGATGTTAAATTAATGATTTAAAGCAACTCAATATCGACTGCTAAATGTGTATATACAAGAAAATCGACTTTGCCTGAATATGATTATCGAATTTTCTAAATGCACTGCCGTTATGACTTTATGTCAACTTCAGTAAGATGAAGAAGGTAAATTAACTTAAAGATGTTAAATTAATGATTT
Organism: Bactrocera neohumeralis; assembly: GCF_024586455.1. Classification (NCBI taxonomy): domain Eukaryota; kingdom Metazoa; phylum Arthropoda; class Insecta; order Diptera; family Tephritidae; genus Bactrocera; species Bactrocera neohumeralis. The sequence continues at coordinate 5,089 of NW_026090386.1, forward strand.
AAAGCAACTCAATATCGACTGCTTAATGTGTATATACAAGAAAATGGACTTTATACCTGAATATAAGATTGTCGAATTCTTCCAAAATGCACTGCCGTTATGGCTTTATGTCAACTTCAGTAAGATGAAGAAGGTAAATTAACTTAAAGATGTTAAATTAATGATTTAAAGCAACTCAATATCGACTGCTAAATGTGTATATACAAGAAAATCGACTTTTACCTGAATATAAGATTGTCAAATTCTCCCAAATGCACTGCCGTTATGACTTTATGTCAACTTCAATAAGATGAAGAAGGTAAATTAACTTAAAGATGTTAAATTAATGATTTAAAGCAACTCAATATCGACTGCTAAATGTGTATATACAAGAAAATCGACTTTTTACCTGAATATGAGATTGTCGAATTCTTTCCAAATGCACTGCCGTTATGGCTTTATGTCAACTTCAGTAAGATGAAGAAGGTAAATTAACTTAAAGATGTTAAATTAATGATTTAAAGCAACTCAATATCGACTGCTAAATGTGTATATACAAGAAAATCGACTTTATACCTGAATATAAGATTGTCGAATTCTTCCAAATGCACTGCCGTTATGGCTTTATGTCAACTTCAGTAAGATGAAGAAGGTAAATTAACTTAAAGATGTTAAATTAATGATTTAAAGCAACTCAATATCGACTGCTAAATGTGTATATACAAGAAAATCGACTTTTACCTGAATATAAGATTGTCGAATTCTTCCAAATGCACTGCCGTTATGGCTTTATGTCAACTTCAGTAAGATGAAGAAGGTAAATTAACTTAAAGATGTTAAATTAATGATTTAAAGCAACTCAATATCGACTGCTTAATGTGTATATACAAGAAAATCGACTTTATACCTGAATATAAGATTGTCGAATTCTTCCAAATGCACTGCCGTTATGGCTTTATGTCAACTTCAGTAAGATGAAGAAGGTAAATTAACTTAAAGATGTTAAATTAATGATTTAAAGCAACTCAATATCGACTGCTAAATGTGTATATACAAGAAAATCGACTTTTACCTGAATATAAGATTGTCGAATTCTTCCAAATGCACTGCCGTTATGGCTTTATGTCAACTTCAGTAAGATGAAGAAGGTAAATTAACTTAAAGATGTTAAATTAATGATTTAAAGCAACTCAATATCGACTGCTAAATGTGTATATACAAGAAAATCGACTTTATACCTGAATATAAGATTGTCGAATTCTTCCAAATGCACTGCCGTTATGACTTTATGTCAACTTCAGTAAGATGAAGAAGGTAAATTAACTTAAAGATGTTAAATTAATGATTTAAAGCAACTCAATATCGACTGCTTAAATGTGTATATACAAGAAAATCGACTTTATACCTGAATATAAGATTGTCGAATTCTTCCAAATGCACTGCCATGGCCTTATGTCAACTTGGCAGACGAAATTAAATTAACTTAAAGATGTTAAATTAATGATTTAAAGCAACTCAATATCGACTGCTAAATGTGTATATACAAGAAAATCGACTTTTTGCCTGAATATGAGATTATCGAATTCTTCCAAATGCACTGCCGTTATGGCTTTATGTCAACTTCAGTAAGATGAAGAATGTAAATTAACTTAAAGATGTTAAATTAATGATTTAAAGCAACTCAGTATCGACTGCTTAATGTGTTTATACAAGAAAATCGACTTTATACTTGAACATAAGATTGTCGAATTCTTCCAAATACACTGCCGTTATGGATTTATGTCAACTTCAGTAAGATGAAGAAGGTAAATTAACTTAAATATGTTAAATTAATGATTTAAGGCAACTCAGTATCGACTGCTTAATGTGTTTATACAAGAAATTCGACTTTATACTTGAACATAAGATTGTCGAGTTCTCCCAAATGCACTGCCGTTATGGCCCTATGTCAACTTCAGTAAGATGAAGAAGCTAAATTAACTTAAAGATGTTAAATAAATTATTCAATATCGACTGCTAAATGTGTATATACAAGAAAATCGACTTTATACCTGAATATAAGATTGTCGAATTCTCCCAAATGCACTGCCGTTATGGCCTTATGTCAACTTCAGTAAGATGAAGAAGGTAAATTAAATTAAAGATGTTAAATTAATGATTTAAAGCAACTCAATATCGACTGCTTAATGTGTATATACAAGAAAATGGACTCTATACCTGAATATAAGATTGTCGAATTTTTCCAAATGCACTGCCGTTATGGCCTTATGTCAACTTCAATAAGATGAAGAAATTAAATTAACTTAAAGATGTTAATGATTTAAAGCAACTCAATATCGACTGCTAAATGTGTATATACAAGAAAATCGATTTTACTCAGCGATTATCGAATTCTTCCAAATGCACTGCCGTTATGCTTTATGTCAACTTCAATAAGATGAAGAAGGTAAATTAACTTAAAGATGTTAAATTAATGATTTAAAGCAACTCAATATCGACTGCTTAATGTGTATATACAAGAAAAATGGACTTTATCCTGAATATAAGATTGTCGAATTTTCAAAAAGCATGCCGTTATGACTTTAGTCAACTTCAGTAAGATGAAGAAGGTAAATTAACTTAAATATGTTAAATTAATGATTTAAAGCAACTCAATATCGACTGCTTAATGTGTATATACAAGAAATATTTTTT
>NW_026090387.1:0-16287 GCF_024586455.1 Bactrocera neohumeralis
TAAAAAAAACAGACATTTTGTAAGTAAAATCTAAATTCAACAATATTTTGCATTGCTCAAGTAAAATTAAATCAAATGAAATTAATTTCAAAAATTGCAATAACAAAAACTTGCATTTCCGTCGGCACTATTAACAAGCGGAAACCAGTTAGCACATATACAAAATATCAAGACAATTTTAGCAAGTAAAATCTAATTCAGCAATATTTTGCATTGCTCAAGTAAAATTAAATCAAATATTAAAATTAATTTCCAAAAATTGCCAATAACAAAAACACATTTCGTCGGGACTATAACAAGCGGAAACCAGTTCGCACATATACAAAATATACAGACAATTTTGTAAGTAAAATCTAATTCAGCAATATTTTGCATTCCTCAAGTAAAATTAAATCAACTAAAATTAATTTCCAAAAATTTCAAAAACAAAAACATATTTCGTCGGCACTATAACAAGCGGAAACCGAAGCGGAAACCGTGCCGCCGCAATGTGAACCGTTTCACAACCAAACGTAAGCACTGGTTTTAGCTTACGTTATGATTATTTGATGTATAGAAATAAGTTCTAGCTAGTAAGAACTCGTACATATGTAAGTTTTTAGTAAGTCAACAAAATTTGATTATAAAACTAAGTAAATTTGTTGAATAAAAGGAGTTCAATTTTTGCCAGCAGCAAAGGTGCGTGTTGATATTATTGGTGGGCAGCATTAACTGGCGCCCGAGACTTCAAATTTAAATTGTCTATATCGGTTGAAAAAAGCAGCGTTAGAAAACTCTAAATCGCGCATTGATAAAATTGTTGTTGCCCGCGAGCAGAAAAAAAGCAGCGTTAGGAAACTGCTGTTATCTAAACAAAGTGTTTAAAGTAACTTTAATCGCACATTAACAAAACTTCTGTTATCCGCGTGTAAGTAACTAAGCAGCTTAACAAAACTGCTGTTATCTAAAAACGTGCTCAAAAGAGACTCAAAACTGTGCGTTAATAAAAACTATTGTTGCCTCTAAACAGAAGGAATCAACGTAGAAAAGCTGCCATAACACCCAAGTGCTCAGAAGTGACTCCTGTGACGACAATAACTGTGCAACTGAAAATTATTCTCTGCAGCATATTCAACTGTGTAGACAAAAGTGCAAAACCACCAAGACAACAATCAAAGCCTGAACTGTGACATCATCCACTCCCAAGTAGCGGAGTAAAACACCTCAAAAAGGAACAAGTGGACCGCCCGAAATCAGGATGTAGAAGCTGATACTCCCGATACTGTTGTAAGAATTACAATTAAGTTATTCACCTTTTTGTAATCAAATTTATGTATTGAGCAATTTAAAATAAATTGTAATAAGAGCAAGATTATAACAATTAGCAATAGAAAAAATTGTAAAAACTGGTGAGCCTCAGTATGGAGCAAGTGCAAGAAGCCATCACACACTTGAAAGGCGCTATAAACGCGCAAAACGAGCAAGCTAAGATATTAAACAATAGAATAAATCAATTAGAAGCTAGAATCAACCCACACAGCGAAAACGCTAACCCAAATAACCTTATTCACTTAACAGAGGCAGACCTAGCCGAAATTAGCAGATTGCCTGATAGTGTAAAGAACCTACCGACATTCGAAGGAGACCCGATCCAATTTATCTCCTGGATCCACATTGTAGAATCTATTTTACAGGACTATGAGGTGATAAGGACGAAGCCACTCTATAGAGCCATCTTACGGCACATTAGGCAAAAAGTGAAAGGTCCTGCGGATACGGCCTTAATATCATATAATATACTTGATGACGACTGGGGGACAATCAAGAGTAGTTTGTCACTGCACTACGCAGACAAACGCGACCTAAGGACCCTAGAACACGAACTAGGATCCTTATCTCAAAAGCACTTTAGCGTAGAGCAGTTCTATGCTCGAATTAATCACCAATTATCTTTGATAATCAATAAAATAAAGGGACAGGACTATTCCAGAGAAACAAGTATCGTGCTACTAGAAACTTATAGGAACCGAGCCCTTGACGTATTTATCAGAGGCCTAAACGGTGAACTATCCAGGATGCTAGTCATCCAACGACCCAAGAACTTACAATTGAAGCATACGCTTCCTGTCTTGAAATACAAAACATTAACCTAAGAAACTATTCAATCTACCCAAGGAATATAGGTAGCTTAAGCCAAACGCAAAGAAACCAAATGAACCAAAAACAGGTATTTGTACCAAGGGAATTAAACTCGTTCGAAAAAAATCAAATCTATAATAAAAATATTCAAACTCAAGCGCTACCTCCACCTAGGCTAACCCAACCCAAGCCTGCGGTTCCGATGGAGGTAGACCCTTCAATACATTCACAAAAAATAAATTATATGAACCGACCGGTAAATATACCTTTAGTAAGGCCATCCAACAGTTCTTCAAATATTCCTAGGAAACACCCAAAATTATTTAATATTCAAACAGAGGACCAAGAATTTACTGAAGGTGGAGAGTGCGAAGAAATAAATTTTATTACAGACGCCTCTCTAGTTTACCCCATCTAGAACTCACCTTAAAAAATGGATGTACCTTACAGTTCCTTATAGATACAGGAGCTAATAAAAATTTTGTGTGTGAAAACTTTCAAGGAATTCCAGTAAACTTAGATGTCCTTTTGAAGTCCAATTAATTTTTTTAATTTTTAAATTCAAATAATTGCCGGAAAACCCCTAAAAAAAGCCCTTTTCTTTTTCCCATACAAACGAATGAATGCTGTTAGTAACGCTAATGCTCGAGAATAGCTGAACCAATCTTGATGATCTTGAACGTTATGTGTGTTTCACACAAAGTGCTCAATTACAGATTGAAATTTGTTACGATGCCATGAAGAGGTCGCGTCCGGTTTGGCATCAACATAAGTATGTATATTGACAGTCCATGGCATATGACCGAGTATTGCCAGGATGCGATGACATACAAATGAAATTATGGATCGCGGGCAATCAGCAAGCGATCGTCACGATGTCAGAGGACAACTAGCAAAAGAGAGGTTTGCCGCACGCACATATTCTTCTTTGGATGGTGGATGGTGGTTACTCCAAATCAAATTAAAGAAATCATTTCTGCGGAAATTCCTGATCCAGAGATAGAAGCAGAATTATACGAAACCAATATGGTTCATCTACCTTACGGACATCACAATACCACTTCGGTTTGTATGTCTGACAATAAATGTACGAAACACTATCCAGGAGCTTTTCTTTCCGAAACACAAACTAGAAATGATGGATATCCAATGTATCAGCGTCGCTCACCAGATGACAATGGCAGAACATTTAGCATTCAATTTAGAGGCGTGAATATCGAAGTTAACAACACATCGAAGTCGACAACATATGGATCGTACCATATTCGCCACTGTCTAATTCACATTCAAAAGTCATGTCCATGTTGCATACTGCAGTTTGGTGTAATCGATAAAAACGATGTAAATACGTCACCAAAGGAAGCAACATGGCGGTTACTGATCTCGAAAGATACGGTCGATACGTAAACTGCAATAAAGCGCTTTGTATGATATTTACTTATGATTCATAAACGTTTTCTCGACTGTTGTGCGTCCTTGCAGTTAATTTGGAGAATAGCCAAAGAGTGTATTCCAACCCAGGAAATACAGTACAGCCAGTGGAAACACCGCCAGCAACAAAATTAACATTTACGAGTTTTTTCAACTTTCGTCAGTGAACCGTTTATGAGAACTTTGCTCTATTCCTGGGAAATATCTTGATATTATACATACAATTACAGTTACAATTGCTGGAACATGATAATCACTTTTGGAATGAAGTTCGCACACTTTTCGAGATGATCAGCATCAAATTAGCGTCAATTATGGAATACGAACAAAAATGACATTGCCGAAGACATTTTACATCGTATTCGCTAAGAATTGAAATGGGTAAAATCTGGTTGATACTTCCGGTGGTTTGATATCAATTCCATGTTCCCTTTACCAATTCACCAGAGATGAACTCATCATGAATAATCGGACATTGGACAAAGACAACTACAGTTCGTGTTGGCGCACGCGGAATGTTAGCCGCCAAAAATACCGATGTTGTTGACTTAAACTGAAAGATTCAAAGTCGAATTCCGGGAGACTTACGCTCATACAAATTGATCGATCGTGGAATTTCTAAATTCTTTGAATAGACTTGGTATACCACCGTATCATTTGCGTCTCAAAGTTGGATCTGTCGTTATTATGTTCCACAATCTTCAGGCGCCGAAACTGTGTAATGGAACCTGACTGATTGTGACGCAGCTATCGAATACAAAGGGGCGAATGCGATTCTACGAATTCCTCTGAGTTCTAACGATTTGCCATTTCAGTTCAAACAGTATTCAGTTTCCAGTGAAAATCACATTTGAGACACAAGGATAGTCGCAAAGTGTATGGTATACATTTGGAAATGCTTTATTTTTCACTCGGCCAGATATACGTGGCCTGCTCACGAGTTGGAAAACCATCTTTTTCTATACACCGGAACAGTAACCAAAAAAATGTTGTTTTATCAAGCTGCGATACATTGAAAAAAAAGTGAAATGATAAATTCAACTTTTCATTTCTAAACATAATTTCACGCAGGACAACGACTGCGGGGTCAATAGTTACTGATAAATGATCTTAATAATGATTTGTACTGCATACATATCTTCAGGATAGATGCCTTGAAAGAGGTTAATATAAGAGGTATTATTACATATATTATGTTTTAGGATATTACGATAATATTTCATATATATAGCGTATATACATGCATACGAAATTATATAATATTATCAAAGATAAGAAAAATTTAAAAAGTAGCTTTTATTTGGACATTAACTACAAATATTATCATGAAAATAGCATAATTTAATAATAATGTTATCAATTTTGCATGTTAGAATTAACAAAAATTCGCAAAATGATATTCATATCAATTGATCTGATTGCATGTAAACGTATAAATATATAAGCAAAGCAACACATCTGTAATAGTATTTGTATATTTCTGAGCATAATTTTCATTAAATGCTCAACTCTGTTCGCTCAGCACTGTTAAAATTTCTCCTTCTCAGCCAAACGTGGTTAAATCCACTAATAGGATTTTGTTAGCTCTAGACAGTTCACACGCCTGTCCGCAATTGAACCTTCTCTATATTATACGTTCTCAGCTTGACATTCGACAAGTAAACTATGTTGTCAATTTTATTCTTATATATTTAAATATACTTATATTTAAGGGTTGTCACTTTTTCCTTCTCATACATTCAGAAATATATTCAATTTACGATTTTAGATTTGAAATCGTCGAAAAGAAAAAGACGCTTGTAGGCAAAGGCATGCTGGAGAGATGTAAATGTCTGATTTTATGAATAGATCGAATTTGCTTAAAAGTACTTGCGTTCATGAATGAAAATTTTGTTGTTGTGTAATTTACTATAAATTTTGGATGTATGATGTGTTATTTTTGATTTCTGATGCTATTTGAGGATGATTGTTGCTTTTGTATAGCAATATTTGTAATTTTTGCGGTGACATATCTATATGTGAATGCATATAAGTATGTATGTTGTGTATGCATTGTGTGGAATGTCATACGCACATATTTACATGTGTACGCATATAAGTATGTGTGATGATGTTTTTTTAGACGGTTGTTGTTTTTGTTAAACAATATTTGAAGTTTTTGCGAGCGACATTCATATTAACATTTGTATACAAATATGTATATACATATTGGTCCTAGTTTCTCAGTGGGGCCAGACTTTCAGCTGAGCTCTAAGCTACTGGAGGTGGGGGTCGCAGGTCGGACAGCCGACGGCCTATAATAGCAGGTTAGTTATGAAATAAGCAGATGAATAAGCAAACCCCGACGAGGAGCGGCATGCAAGGGCATGGTGGGTAATGCAAAATTCAGGCGAGACGGACCTCACAACGAGCGGCTTTCCCTGGTCAGCGTCTGTTCACCATGTTAGGTGCGGCTGTTAAAGTGTGCTTTGACCGATGTACATCGCGGCGCACTGGGAGGCCCTTTAAATCTTTTCAGCGACTTCTCTGCTGTCGAGATGGATAGGGTGATGTGAGCCTGCTCTACCGAGGTGTCAGCCGCGGTGTCCATCAGAAACCAGCCTCTTCGTGCTCTGGTCAAGGAGTGTGCATTGGGCCCAAGATTAGTAGTCTGCGTTGCCCCGGGTGAGCACTGGTCCGTCCGTGTTTTCCGGGACCAGTAAAGCGAAGGACAGGCCTCAGGGAACTGGAGTACGTGCATAGACACCGAGGGTATACCCGCTCCTGTTTATTTCGGCCCACCCCCCTCCACACGATGCGCTGGTACAAATGAAAGGAATGGAATTTTACATGAGAAAAAACAATACAAACGAAGAACGAACGAACAGAAGTGGCAGCAACAGTAGCAGTAACATCTAAGTAGGCACATATAAAAAAATATACAGACAATTTTGTAAGTAAAATCTAATTCAGCAATATTTTGCATAGCTCAAGTAAAATTAAATCAAATAAAATTAATTTCCAAAAATTGCAATAACAAAACACATTTCGTCGGCACTATAACAAGCGGAAACCAGTTAGCACATATACAAAATATATAGACAATTTTGAAAGTAAAATCTAATTCAGCAATATTTTGCATTGCTCAAGTAAAATTAAATCAAATGAAATTAATTTCCAAAAATTGCAATAACAAAAACACATTTCGTCGGCACTATAACAAGCGGAAACCAGTTAGCACATATACAAAATATACAGACAATTTTGTAAGTAAAATCTAATTCAGCAATATTTTGCATTGCTCAAGTAAAATTAAATCAAATAAAATTAATTTCCAAAAATTGCAATAACAAAAACACATTTCGTCGGCACTATAACAAGCGGAAACCAGTTAGCACATATACAAAAAATATACAGACAATTTTGTAAGTAAAATCTAATTCAGCAATATTTTGCATTGCTCAAGTAAAATTAAATCAAATAAAATTAGTTTCCAAAAATTTCAATAACAAAAACACATTTCGTCGGCACTATAACAAGCGGAAACCAGTTAGCACATATACAAAATATACAGACAATTTTGTAATTAAAATCTAATTCAGCAATATTTTGCATTGCTCAAGTAAAATTAAATCAAATGAAATTAATTTCCAAAAATTGCAATAACAAAAACACATTTCGTCGGCACTATAACAAGCGGAAACCAGTTAGCACATATACAAAATATACAGACAATTTTGTAAGTAAAATCTAATTCAGCAATATTTTGCATTGCTCAAGTAAAATTAAATCAAATAAAATTAATTTCCAAAAATTGCAATAACAAAAACACATTTCGTCGGCACTATAACAAGCGGAAACCAGTTAGCACATATACAAAATATACAGACAATTTTGTAAGTAAAATCTAATTCAGCAATATTTTGCATTGCTCAAGTAAAATTAAATCAAATAAAATTAATTTCCAAAAAATTGCAATAACAAAAACACATTTCACCGTCGGCACTATAACAAGCGGAAACCAGTTAGCACATATAAAATATACAGACAATTTTGTAAGTAAAAAAATTCTAATTCAGCAATATTTTGCATTGCTCGGAAAAGTAAAAATTAAATCAAATAAAATTAATTTCCAAAATTGCAATAACAAAAAGAACACATTTCGTCGGCACTATAACAAGCGGAAACCGAAGCGGAAACCGTGCCGCCGCAATGTGAGCTGTTTCTAACCAAACGTAAGCACTGGTTTTAGCTTACGTTATGATTATTTGATGTATAGAAATAAGTTCAGCTTAGCAAGAACTCGACATATGTAATTTTTTTAGTAAGTCAACAAAATTTGATTATAAAACTAAGTAAATTTGTTCAGATAAAGAGAGTTCAATTTTGCCAGCAAAAGGTGCGTGTTGATATTATTGGTGGGCAGCATTAACTGGCGCGAGACTTCAAATTTAAATTACCTATATCGGTTGAAAAAAGCAGTTGTTAGAAAACCTCTAAATCGCGCATTGATAAAATTGTTGTTGCCCGCGAGCAGAAAAAAACAGCGTTAGGAGACTGCTGTTATCTAAACAAAGTGTTTAAAGTAACTCTAATCGCACATTAAAAAAACTTCTGTTATCCGCGTGTAAGTAACTAAGCAGCTTAACAAAACTGCTGTTATCTAAAAAAGTGCTCAAAGAGACTCAAAACTGTGCATTAATAAAAACTATTGTTGCCCCTAAACAAGAAGGAATCAACGTAGAAAAGCTGCCATAACACCAAGTGCTCAAAGTGACTCTAATACGACAATAATAACTGTGCAACTGAGAAAATTATTCTCGCAGCATATTCAACTGTGTAGACAAAAGTGCAAAACCACCAAGACAACAATCAAAGCCTGAACTGTGACGTCATCCACTCCCAAGTAGCGGAGTAAAACACCTCAAAAAGGAACAAGTGGACCGCCCGAAATCAGGATGCAGAAGCTGATACTCCCGATACTGTTGTAAGAATTAAAATTAAGTTATTCACCTTTTTGTAATCAAATTTATGTATTGAGCAATTTAAAATAAATTGTAATAAGAGCAAGATTATAACAATTAGCAATAGAAAAAATTGTAAAAACTGGTGAGCCTCAGTATGGAGCAAGTACAAGAAGCCATCACACACTTGAAAGGCGCTATAAACGCGCAAATCGAGCAAGCTAAGATATTAAGTAATAGAATAAATCAATTAGAAGCTAGAATCAACCCACACAGCGAAACCGCTAACCCAAATAACCTTATTTCAGAGGCAGACCTAGCCGAAATTAGCAGGTGCCTGATAGTGTAAAGAACCTACCGACATTCGAAGGAGACCCGATCCAATTTTATCTCCTGGATCCACATTGTAGAATCTATTTTACAGGACTATGAGGTGATAAGGACGAAGCCCCTCTATATAGCCATCTTACGGCACATTAGGCAAAAAGTGAAAGGTCCTGCGGATACGGCCTTAATATCATATAATATATTTGATGACGACTGGGACAATCAAGAAAGAAGTTTGTCACCGTACCCGCCGCAGACAACACAATCTCCAAGGACCCTAGAACACGAACTAGGATCCTTATCTCAAAAGCACTTTAGCGTAGAGCAGTTCTATGCTCGAATTAATCACCAATTATCTTTGATAATCAATAAAATAAAGGGACAGGACTATTCCAGAGAAACAAGTATCGTGCTACTAGAAACTTATAGGAACCGAGCCCTTGACGTATTTATCAGAGGCCTAAACGGTGAACTATCCAGGATGCTAGTCATCCAACGACCCAAGAACTTACCCGAAGCATACGCTTCCTGTCTTGAAATACAAAATATTAACCTAAGAAACTATTCAATCTACCCAAGGAATATAGGTAGCTTAAGCCAAACGCAAAGAAACCAAATGAACCAAAAACAGGTATTTGTACCAAGGGAATTAAACTCGTTCGAAAAAAATCAAATCAATAATAAAAATATTCAACCTCAAGCGGTACCTCCACCTAGGCCAACCCAACCCAAGCCTGCGGTCCCGATGGAGGTAGACCCTTCAATACATTCACAAAAAATAAATTATATGAACCGACCGGTAAATATACCTTTAGTAAGGCCATCCAACAGTTCTTCAAATATTCCTAGGAAACACCCAAAATTATTTAATATTCAAACAGAGGACCAAGAATTTACTGAAGGTGGAGAGTGCTAAGAAATAAATTTTATGACAGACGCCTCTCTAGTTTACCCCATCTAGAACTCACCTTAAAAAATGGGGGTACCTTAAAGTTCCTTAAAGATACAGGAGCTAATAAAAATTTTGTGTGTGAAAAACTTTCAAGGAATTCCAGTAAACTTAGATGTCCTTTTGAAGTCCAATCAGCCACTATGGGTCCAGTAAAAATAACTCATAAACTCGTGTGGATCATTTTTAAAAGTATAGGTATAACAAACAAGTCCTTTGATGGCATCATAGGTGATGATACACTCAAAGAATTGGCAGCGATTATAAACAGAAAAAATTACACGCTAACCCTCGGGGATGTGGTAAGTATCAAAACAAATAAATAATATTCAAGAAAACGGCCCATGAACAGGAGGTTAGGGAAATAATAAATAAGTACTCGGAACGTTTCGGACCAGTCTCTGACAGTGGGACAATCAATGCAACCGTGTTAGCAGAAATAAGAACAACAAGTGAAGAGCCGATCTATACAAAATCATACCTCTTTAACCTAAATCAACCTCCGGAGTGAGGTAGAAAGACAGATAGAAGAACTTCTGGACAATGGTAATAAGGCCTTCAAAGAGCCCATATAACTCACCATTGTGGATTGTACCAAAAAAATCAGGACCGACAGGGGAAAAGAAATACAGAGTTGTCGTCGATTTTAAACGACTAAACGATACCTGACTCCTACCCAATACCTGATATAAACAACACTCTTGCTAGCTTAGGCGAGTGCAGTTATTTTACCACACTCGACCTTACATCCGGATTCCACCAAATCAGGATGAAAGAAAAGGACATAGAAAGACAACCTTTTCAACAGCCAATAGTAAATACGAATTTACTAGGTTGCCTGTTCGGCTTAAAAAATGCCCCTTCCATTTTTCAGAGAATGATCAATGACGTTCTCAAATCTCTTATAGGGAAGTCCTGTTACGTCTATATTGATGATATTATAATAACAGGGAAAACTAAAAGAAGAACATCTAAAATATTGAAGATGTATTCGCGCTCTTATTGTAAAGCAAATCTAGAGGTCAATTTAGAAAATCCAAATTTTTCAAGACGAAAAAAGCCGGAACTTTTAGGGCATATCGTTACAGGAGAAGGTATTTTGCCAGATCCTGAAAAGATATCCGATATCCAAAAGATTCCTGCACCCTGCTAACCTTAAGGAATTAAAAGGTTTCCTAGGTATAATCATATTACAGGAGATTTATAAAAGACTTTGCGAAAATTGTCAAGCCACTTACAAATTTAACTAGAGGCGAAAATGCGCAAGTGAAAGCAAGTCAATCTAAAAGAATACAAATTTCGCTAACAGAGGAATGCTTGCCTAGATGAGTTAGCTCTCCCTTCTATACATCCGACACTGAACAACCACACGACAACACACCACACTAACGCGATCCACAAATGAAGACACCACACATGCAGACATTCCACATGAAGACACCACACACTACTACACACGAATATACCACACATGCAAACATCACACCATAACTCTACACTATCAAACCATCAAAAGCGACCGCTCCAGAGGACGATCGGCCCTTCTTTTCGTTGATCTCGGACCGAACGAACGTATCCCGCAGCGTCAATTATTTTTATATCGAAGTGTCTACCAAAGTGCAGTGGCAGTGAATAAAAGACAATAAAATCGAAAAAAAACCAAAGGAAAAAAAAACCCCAAACGTACTGTGTTTTGCTTAATTAGTTGTGGGTGAAAAGGCTGTGTTTTTTTTATAAAATTTTATTTTTACATAATTTGTGCGGAAAGACCTAGCGCCGAGGTAAGTGGTGGCTAAAAACAACGACTTAAATAAAATTCAAAGTGAAAAAAAGTGCAAAAATAAAAATTATTGGCGAAAACAAAAAAGTTGTGCAGTGACACATAAGTGCATATTTTTTATACCGAGTGAACAGAAGGAAAAAACAAAACAATTTTTTATAAGCAAAATTATACGAGTACAAAAATTATACAGTGGAAAAACAAAAAAAAAAAAGAAGTAAGACATTAACGATCAGTGACCACATAAGAGTGCAGTGCAGTGGCGAAACATGTACATATGTACATGAATTTACATAAGTGTGAATAAAAGGGAAAACATTGGCCCTCAAAAGAAAACGAAGGTGCAAACTACAAACACATACATATACATATAATAAAAACAGCGGGCGCGAAATAAAAAATAAATGACATACCGGACGCGAAGCCGGTTCGAACAACAAAAATATACATACTTAGATTAATAACCACCAACAATCGGGCGCGAAGTAATACAAAACTAACATAAAATTTTGAAAACAATACCACCATCCCACCAAAATTCACCACACCAAAGGAAAGGACTGGCAGAAGAGGCCACTGTGTTAGTGGCACACACTCTAGTCTACAATACACTCAAATTGTCCCCAAAAACCCCTGGCGGATATACAAGTGAGTTGTATCGTGCCTATCAGTATTTATATAATATATGCATATGTATGGTTTTTTTCAAATAAAAAGGAAAATAGATTGCAAAAACTAAGAATATAGATAAATTTGCGGTTCTAACCATCAGTTAGAATAAAAGAAGAGAAAACCGTTTCCAAACTGTTTCATTATTCGATTTATTTCCCCGTTAAAACCGGGATACCAATAAGAAACAAAACAGTTTGGTAATACAAGTAATAAATAACTGATTGTCGATAAATGCTTTCCGTTGTGTGAAAATACAAATTATTTCAACAACAAAAAACGATTTGCAATTATTTACTTGCACCAATTTCCAGCGGTACTCTTTATACTTAATCAAGTATAAGCAGGACTGCTTAAAATAAGCTAAAGGCAAATCACAAGCAGACTAAAGAGAGAAAATATTTAAACTTAAAAACATACATACATACATATGTGTAAAATATAATTTTTTCTTATATATTATATCCATATATCTAACATATATCGGGTGATTTTTTAAGAGCTTGATAACTTTTTTTAAAAAAAAAACGCATAAAATTTGCAAAATCTCATCGGTTCTTTATTTGAAACGTTAGATTGGTTCATGACATGTACTTTTTGAAGATAATTTCAGTTAAATGTTGACCGCGGCTGCGTCTTAGGTGGTCCATTCGGAAAGTCCAATTTGGGGCAAATGTTTCGAGCATTTCGGCCGGAATAGCCCGAATTTCGGAAATGTTGTCTTCCAAAGCTGGAATAGTTGCTGGCTTATTTCTGTAGACTTTAGACTTGACGTAGCCCCACAAAATAGTCTAAAGGCGTTAAATCGCATGATCTTGGTGGCCAAAACGATGGTCCATTTCTTGAGATAAAAGTTTTCCTCAAAATGGCCATAGGAATCGCGAGCTGTGTGGCATGTAGCGCCATCTTGTTGAAACCACATGTCAACCAATTTCAGTTCTTCCATTTTTGGCAAACAAAAAGTTTGTTAGCATCGAACGATAGCGATCGCCATTCACCGTAACGTTGCGTCCAACAGCATCTTTGAAAAAATACGGTCCAATGATTCCACCAGCGTACAAACCACACCAAACAGTGCATTTTTCGGGATGCATGGGCAGTTCTTGAACGGCTTCTGGTGGGAGAACCCCAAATGCGGCAATTTTGCTTATTTACGAAAACCAGAAATGAGCCTCATCGCTGAACAAAATTTGTCGATATGTACGGATACACTCCAATTGTTTCTAAACCCATTCACTGAAAATTCGACGTTGTGGCAGATCGTTCGGCTTCAGTTCTTATCATTATACGGTTTTACACCATATTATATTTACAATCTTCCATGTGGTCGAATAAAAAGGCCAATTGCTGCGAACGGCGACGAATCGAAATTTTCACGGTCTTCTAAGCCACACTCTCAGAAACAGACGCAAATTCTCTTCTGTACGCACTGTACGCATTCGTGTGGTTGGTTTAATGTAAAATAAAAGTAAACTGAGTGCGAAACTTGGTCACAATCGCATTAACAGTTTAGTACTTGGTCGATTATGTAGACCATAAATCGGACGTAAAGCGCGAAACACATCGAACCGAACAGTGATTGTGAAAATAAAAAATGATTTGCAAGCTACAACAAAAGTCTTATTCATGATGAAATCATACTGAGAAAATCTTTTGACACCATACCTGAAATCCCACGTGATCTGTCAAATACTAATGTATGAAAATCCTAACCTCAAAAAATCTCTCCGATATTTATATATAACGTGCAAAGAGTAAAAACTTGCTCTTTTATAAACATACTTATAACAGTATAACAACTTATAAGAGTAAACTCTCTACATTTACTTATATACATACATACATATGTACACGCGTACTTATGTACAAGTACATGCGGGCGCATTTCAAGTGCATACATAAATATACGCGGAAACATTTATTTCTTATTAATTTTATAAATAAAAAAATTATATTCCATTTAGCTCTTTGTAGGAAATTTACAAAAAAAAAAATCGTCAATTTGAAATAAAATATCAATTTTTGGACCAAAAAAAAAATTTTTTTTTTTCGCAACATCGGTGAAAATTTTTTACAATAATATCCTAAAAATTTTGTACAATCTTGTATCGTCACTTATGTAAATACGCATATTACTTGAAGTCCACATTGGCATATATTCCGCAATACCCTTTTGGTTTTTGATCAGACAAAAACAACCCACAATAGGATTGTGTAAAATATAATAAAGCGTAATACATATGTACATACATGCATATGTACAAAGTGCAGTGTTCTCTAAAACGAGCTCTCATTTGCACATAATAAAATAAAATAACCATAAAATATAAACGTACATATACAAATATATACATACAACAAAAAATATTGTTTGTGTTTGCGGTTAATAACAAATAATTAAATAAAATTAAATCGAAATTCAAATTGAAGTACATAATTCGAAACAAAAATAAAAACAACTCTTATTTACCTTAAAAGAGTTGTCGGTTACAAAAAATCACGATTATACGCGGCAATTAAAAGCGTTTTGGTTTACTAATTTAATCAAAAACTCTTATTCACGTAAAAGAGTTCTCGTCTGAACATACATAGATATATACGAAATCTGTGTTGAAATTAAATTCAATAATTTCAGTATAAAAAAAAAAAAAAATCTGTTTATCGATTTTCTTTGAAACTCTTACTTACAAAAAAGTCTTCTTTTCATTGCATCTACAGCTTTATAATACCAATAAAGCTTTTATTGAAAATTTTTCTTTTATTCGTCACATTTTTAAATGAGCTCTGACTCAAAAGACTCTAAACCAAGTCAGTTACTAAAAGTCCCAAAGACGATTTCTGACGAAAAAAGTCCATGTACACCTGCAGAAGCTACACGCTCGAAGCAAGGTGCTACAAAACAAAAAAGGGGGAACGACATATCATTCTCTAAATTCATTTCTGAGAGTGACTGTCTAATAAAATATTGCAATCGATTTGCTTCTTCGCCGATTCAAGAAAAATTCTGAATCGGCACTTGAAATAAAAAGCCAAACAATTGAAAATTTTTGGACACATCTCAGGCTGTATATGACGCAATAGTAGATACTGACGATTCAGATCTGCCAGACAACTTTAAATTTTCTGCTTACGCAAATTTGAAAACTGCTTGAACCAGTATGAAGAAACAAAACTTATGATCATAGATCAGCTAAAATAATTAAGCAGTCGCACCCACTCCTCGAGTAGGCTGCCACAAATTCAAAATCAAGAGGCAAGTTCGAATTATCCCGCTTGTGACACTGAAATTTTCCATGGTGGTTATGAACAATGGCCATCCTTCCGGTTCAGAGCTGTTTACATAAACCATCCGAAATTATCAAATGCTCAAAAGTTGT
The DNA here is from genome assembly GCF_024586455.1 of Bactrocera neohumeralis. Classification (NCBI taxonomy): domain Eukaryota; kingdom Metazoa; phylum Arthropoda; class Insecta; order Diptera; family Tephritidae; genus Bactrocera; species Bactrocera neohumeralis. Next base: position 15,595 of record NW_026090387.1, read on the forward strand.
ATCATCTCAGATACAAAACAAAAGGTCAAGCCGGCGTCATCGTAAAACAGTTCGCATTAAATGACGACAATTTCCATTTGGCTTGGGAAGCTCTGAGATCAAGGTACGAAAACGAACGAATACTGGTAGATAAGCAAAAAACGATATTAATGAACTTACCCACAATTCAAAAGGAAACAAGTGAAGAATATATGAAACTTCAATCCACTGTTTCCAACTGTTTGTCGGTTTTAGCGACACAAAATATTCCCACAGACAATTGGGACCCAATTCTGATAAATATATGCACCGCCGCATTATGAGAAAATCGTTATTGCTATGTGAACAATCTCTCTCATCAAGGAAAAAATGCCCCACGTGGAAGCAAGTGCAAGATTTCCTAACTACCCAGTATGAAATCGCAGAAAGAGTTGATAAAAAGATAATTAAACCAAAAGGTATTTCCCATGACCTTAATAGAAGCTTCCAAAGATCCCAAGCCAGTAGCAACAACAATTCAAATAGAAGCTTCTTCAAAAATCAAACGTTCACATCTGAACAATACAAACAAACGTCATGCGAATTGTGCACAGGGGGACATAAACTTAAATCTTGCGAGAAATTTAAAAAATTAAGTATAATTGACAGAAACAATTTTGTAAAGTCAAAAAGACTTTGCACAAACTGCTTATCACATGCGCACATGCCTAAAGA
>NW_026090388.1:0-34215 GCF_024586455.1 Bactrocera neohumeralis
CTAACCTCTGAGATAGAGAGTTCTCTGGAGAACGGAGGTGGATGGTTTTCAGGCTAATTTTTGGATGATCAGCCTTGACAACACACCCACAGGAGGTAGGGCTGGAGCACTGGAGAAAAATGTGGCAGCACCGGTGCAGTAGATGGATAGAAGCCGTACTGCGCACCAGAATTGCTGAGACCACAGTGGGAGATAAGAGTATTCGTCTCGGCACAACAAGAGGGTGTGTTATCACCCCTGCTGTGAGAGTCTTGTCGCAGACGACCTGTTAGCAATGCTAACGGACAATGGGATCCGCTGCCAAGGGTATGCGGATAATATTGTTATTATAGCCGAAGGCAAATATGAGGACACTCTCTGCGACCTGATAAAGGAGTCTAAACCTGGCAAAGGGATGGTGCAGGGGGTAGAATTGAACATCAACCCCTCCAAGACGACCATTGTCCCGTTCACAGACGCAGATTTTCTCCGGTCTCATGAACATCACATTAGGAGGAGAGTGATAGAGATGACCAATAAGGTCAAATACCTTGGTCTCACGCTAGACTCCACTTTGCGGTGGAAGCAACACGTGGACCTGACCTTGGTCAAAGCAACAAAGGCATTAATGGTGTGCAATCGGCTGGCGGGTAAGTCCTGGGGCTGTAAGCCAAGGATTGTTAGGTGGTTGTACACCATGATAGTAGCCGATGTACGGGCGGTAGCCTGGGCCTCAGTAGCGTCGCAGACAATCAGTAGGAATTAAATTATCGAAGCTGCAGCGGCTAGCCTGTGTCTGCATGACAGGCGCAATGCGCACCTGCCCAACGGCAGCTATGGAGAGCCCTGCTTGAACTCACACCGCTGCGCGGTTTATCGGCCAAGTAGCCAAGAGCACGCTTCTGCAAATAACGGCAGAAGGGTTTGGCAAAGGAAGGTAATCTCGTCCCAGAGGATGGAAAAGATTAGCGGCAATATACCAATCGCCCTCCTCCAGCAGGACAGCACTACCAAAACGGTTAACTTCACTAAGAAGTTTAAGGTCACCCTCGGAAGCAAGGATGAGTGGAACAACTCCACCCTTGAACTGCTTCTGAGGAACAGCACTTTGAGGTGGTACACCGACGGCTCAAAAATGTCGGAGGCAATTGGTGCAGGGATCGCGGGTCCACGCACCAAGCTCTCTATACCTATGGGGGAGTTTCCGAGCATTTTCCAGGCGGAAGTCTTTGCCATAAGTCGGTGCATAGATATAAACCTCCATCGCAACTATCGCAATGAGCGGTTAGCCATACTTAGCCATAGTCAAGCGGCACTAAAAGCGATCTCCTCCTACGAGATCAAGTCGCTGCTAGTGCAGGAGTGCAGAGAAAGGCTGAACAGCCTTGCGGAAAGAAACCAGGTGCACCTAATTTGGGTGCCAGGTCACAAAGGAATAGCCGGTAACGAACTGGCAGACGAGCTCGCTCGCTCTGCAGCCTCCACCAAAATGGTAGGTCCTGAATCCTTTACAGGGGTGGGTCCCCATACCATAAAGGAGCTACTTCGCAAAGAAGAGGGAGTGTGCAGAGAGAAGTATTGGCAACAAACTCATGGCATGCGGCATGCCAGGTTGCTAATGGGAGGGTACAACATGAGCAGGTTCAAAGTTGTAATCAACCTCCCCAGGAATAAGCTTAGGCTCTTGGTCGCATTTTATACTGGCCACTGCAAGTTAAATAGGCATTTATATAACATGGGCCTATCTTCTTGCACTAACTGCCGGTTCTGCGACATGGAGCCTGAAACACCGGAACACCTGCTGATCGACTGCACAGCAGTCTGCAGACGCAGGATTAAGGCCCTCGGATCCATGTTTCCGGACAGGAATTGCATCGACTCATTAGCACCCAGTAAAATTTTGGAATTCATCGACGTGCTGGGGCTAAGTGAGTCCATGTGATCTAGGAGAGGGCACAATAGACCAAAGGTCGCGGTGCATTCCTCATAAGTAAATCTAATCTAATCTATATATATATCGTCACCTCATATACAAACCAATGTATCATAAAAAATAAATGGAAATCGCTGACAGAAATAATAATCAAAATTTATCAATTTTATAACAAAAACTTAAATTTTGTTTGAATATGAGTGCATAATAACCAAAGGATATAACCACTTTCACCACTTTATGACAACAAGTCAATATATGTTTTTATTTTTAACGCAGAAAGGAGTACTACGCTAAAGTACTTTAGTCACCCCGGGTATTCGCTCGGCCAGAGTTATTTATTTAAAGCGCGGCCGAAGGCCGAAAAAGCAGAAAGGAGTACTTCGCGAAAGTACTTCAGTCACCCCGGGTATTCGCTAGACCAGGGTTATTTTTTAAAGCGCGGCCGAAGGCCGCTAACGCAGAAAGGAGTACTTCGCGAAAGTACTTCAGTCACCCCGGGTATTCGCTAGACCAGGGTTATTTTTTTAAAGCGCGGCCGAAGGCCGCTAACGCAGAAAGGAGTACTTCGCGAAAGTACTTCAGTCACCCCGGGTATTCGCTAGACCAGGGTTATTTTTTAGAGCGCGGCGAAGGCCACCAAAAACATAAAGGAGTACTTCGCGAGTACTTCAGTCACGCCGGGTTTTCGCTAGACCAGGGTTATTTTTTTAAAGCGCGGCCGAAGGCCGCCAACGCAGAAAGGAGTACTTCGCGAAAGTACTTCAGTCACCCCGGGTATTCGCTAGACCAGGGTTATTTTTTTAAAGCGCGGCCGAAGGCCGCTAACGCAGAAAGGAGTACTTCGCGAAAGTACTTCAGTCACCCCGGGTATTCGCTAGACCAGGGTTATTTTTTTAGAGCGCGGTCGAAGGCCGCCAATGCATAAAGGAGTACTTCGCGAAAGTACTTCAGTCACATAAATTACGTATTACACATATACATATGTAGAAAGTATTTTTTTATGGTTAATATAGAAAAAAGAATCACGCGATAAAACAAACAAAGAAAAATTGTTAAAAATCCTACATATTTACTGTTTAAGATGTGGCAAGGCTCGTTTTCCTCATAATTGTAAACAATCTGACCTTTTCAACGATGAGTGTGCTAAGTGATTTTTAAATTACAAAATTTAGCTTAAAAATTGAAAAATAAATGTGAAGTGTGAGCTTATTTCAAAGCTTAGAGTGTGTATTTAAATATACAAAGTAAAAAATGTGAACAAATTTTGTGAAACATAGAGAAATTCTATGTTTTCTTAGTGCAAATTTTTGAACTTTTAATCGTGAATATTTTAAAAAATATTAGTAATTTTTACATTATTTTTGGATATTCCTCCTCTGGAGGAGCTCCCCTATCCGTAGATACCCCATTCATACGGAAATTCGTTTTTTTTACCCCTCCGCCGAAGTAATCGGAATCGTGCCTTGCCACATCTTAAACAGTAAATATGTAGGATTTTTAACAATTTTTCTTTGTTTGTTTTATCCCGTGATTCTTTTTTCTATATTAACCATAAAAAAATACTTTCTACATATGTATATGTGTAATACGTAATTTATGTGACTGAAGTACTTTCGCGAAGTACTCCTTTATGCATTGGCGGCCTTCGACCGCGCTCTAAAAAAATAACCCTGGTCTAGCGAATACCCGGGGTGACTGAAGTACTTTCGCGAAGTACTCCTTTCTGCGCGCTTTAAAAAATAACCCTGGTCTAAAAACTGAAGTACTTTCGCGAAGTACTCCTTTCTACGCTGGCGGCCTTCGGCCGCGTTTTAAAAAAATAACCCTGGTCGAGCGAATACCCGGGGTGACTGAAGTACTTTCGCGTAATACTCCTTTCTGCGTTGGCGGCCTTCGGCAGCGCTTTAAAAAAATAACCCTGGTCGAACGAATACCCGGGGTCACTGAAGTACTTTCGCATAGTACTCCTTTCTGCGTTAAAATAAAAAAAATATATTGAGTTTCGTTATAAAGTGGTTATATTTTTTGGTTATCTTGCACTAATATTCAAACAAAGTTTGAGTTTTCATTACAAAATGGTTAAATATTATTATATAATATTAGTATATAATATTACATATTTGTTTATTAAATAAAATAAAGAATATATCCATATGAATGGATGGAGAATTTTTTGGGAAAAAAGGAATTTCAGCGAATTTCCTTATTATCACATGGCAGCTCTCCATTTCGTCGTAATTTTTAGCACACACATGATGTTCACTACGATTGTAAAATGTTTTTTAAATAAAGATTTCTTCGGTAAAAAGACTGCTAAAAGTGTAAAATGTGGATTTATTTAAAAGTTTATAGTTTAATTTAATTAATTTGAAATGAAAAATGTGAGTAAAGTGTGTTTAATGTGGTAAAATAACATGTTGAAATGTTCGAATTTTGGGAATTTTTGAACTTTAAGGTCGAATATTTCGTAGACTAAGCATTTGCGGTACCTATAACCCTATATATTTTTTAATCAGAGGACTTCCTTTCCAACGGTACCTTCAAATCGCGACGCCAAAGAAATCGGAATTGTGCCTGTTTTATCTCTATAACACAACCTTTTCAACGATGAGTGTTCTAAGTGATTTTTAAATTAATAAATTTACGTAAAATATAGCAAAATAAAAGTGAAATGTGAACGTATTTCAATGTTTAGAGTGTATATTTAAATATACAGAGTGAAAAACGTGAAAAAATTTAGTGAAACATAGAGAAATACCATGTGTTATTAGTGCAAATTTTTGAACTTTTAATCGTGAATATTTTAAAAAATAAAAGTTATTTTTATATTATGTTTGGGTATATCTTCTCTGGAGAAGCTCCCCTATCCGCACATACCCCATTTATACGGAAATTCGGTTTTTTTAACTCTCCGCCAAAGTAATCCACCTTTCCAGTGATACCCATTTTATGGGTTGGGTTTATTTCAGTATCTCATTTTCACTGCTTATTCCTCTTAAATGCGTGCACGGATTTTTTTAAATTTATATAGCACGGATAGCCAATGAACCTTTGTTTAAATGTAAAGGGTAACATTTAGATTAGCTTCCCCGGATTTCGGGGTTAAAATGGGTGTCACTGGAACGGTGACGTTCTCCTGATCACGAAAATATATACATTTAGTTGCCGCTGACTTATAGTTTTAAAGATATTTGCATTTAAAGTTGAAAAATTGACAACTTTTACATTGATAATTTGTGTATTGCGAGTAACTTTTTCACTTATATTGTGCACTTTTCACTTACTAACACTGCAATATAACGCCGCGCTCCAAAAAAAATAAAAATGGCAACCCTGTTCTTATTGTGCAAATGCAGAGAATTGTAACTAAAATAAAATAATTAAAATAAAGCTTTATTTACAACAAATATTAAAAAAATGAATATATAAACACTAGTGAAGTGTTAGTGTAGGAGTGCACAATATAAGTGAAAAAGTTACTCACAATACACAAATTATCAATGTAAAAGTTGTCAATTTTTCAACTTTAAATGTAAATATCTTTAAAACTATAAGTCAGCGGCAACTAAATGTATATATTTTCGTGATCTGGAGAACGCCACCTTTCCAGTGACAACCATTTTATCCCCGAAATCCGGGGATGCTAATCTAAATCCCAGCCAATGTAAATTTATGTTAAATCTTAATTTGCTTCTTAGCTATAAGTTAGCAAAAAAACTCACATTTTCACATTTGCTCAAACAATGGCCCTCTTCTTTTGAAGTTTTTGTTGCACTGCTTGCAAAAAATTTAACCAATTTAACACACACGCATTCTTTGAAATAAATTTAATTGAATTAATGATAAATTATGAATTTTAAGTTGCAATTTTATGTACAATTTAATAATTAAAACAACTTTCAATTACGTGTTATACTGTTCCCAAATCGCGCGATTTTCAGTGTAATATCTTACATTGAAACAAGCGCCGCAGGCGAAAATTTTCGTTATATGGACGTATTTTGTTAATACTTTCAACCTTCAATCCGAAACGAGTCATACTTATGTAAAGTCCTGCGCCCAAGTAATCGTAGTAACTTTTGCTGTTTTAAATTTACATAAAAGTATTAAAACACTTTCACATTTCTATATGTTTCAAATGCAATTCTAATATCAATTTTAATAACACCAATTGAGGTGTGAACAAACAATTAACAAAAAGCCACAATTGCATAACATCCTTTGGCCGAAAGTGCCCTCAGTTATGTAGGTGTGTGATTTTGTCAAAAAGGGCTACCGGGTAAATATTTTATTTTTTGCTTTTTCAGCGGTTTGAAATATAAATATTACAATATAATTATAAGTGTACTTACTTAAGTTACATAACAATGGTAAAATACACTTGTCCGACTTTATAGCCCCTCTTAACGAGAACATGTTGCTAGAAACAGTGAAAACGTCTTGATATAAAGACTGCCTTCGCAGATTTTTGTTAGATAATTTTTTACACCTTCAGTGTTACCTAATGTACAAACTATAAGCTATTTATGGTTTCCGCAATTTCCTAACCCCCATCTCGACAGGCTACAGTTTATGCCATACTAATGGTCAAATCCATTGCCATTGCCAAATAAGTATGTGGGCATTTGTTATCATAACATAATCATTTGCGAAAAGGGGTCGGGTAAGTAGGTTCATGCTGATGTAGTGCATGTTTTGATCTTTGAACTGCTTAATTTTGTATATGAATGAAAGAATTTATGTAGAAAAAAAAGAAGAAATATACCTTTTTTTACTAATTTATTTCTAAAAAAATATTTCATATTTATCGACTATACTAATTGTAGCATAAATATTAAATACCAATTAAAATAATAAATTTAATACGAGCAATGATATTTTGATATATATAGTAGAGATGCCAAATATTTGAGTGCCTGTGACTTTGTCACTGCTACTTAAAAATCACTGGTCACAGTTGTGACAAGTTTCCTAAAGTAGCAGTGACAGGAATTAACGAACAAAGTAGCAGTCACAGTATCACGTGAAAAATTGCGACTGTTACAAAGTAGCAGTCACAGTATCATATGAAAAATTGCGACTGATGCAAAATAGCATTCACAATGTAACATAAAAAATTGCGACTGTGACAAAATAGCATTCACCGTGGAACATATAAATTGCGGCTGTGATGAATTCATATTCATTAAAGCTATGAATTTTCCTCAATTTTAGATATTTAGAAATTGGTTAACATATAAAAAGTTAATTTATCTTTAAACTGTAATACTTATGTACAAATTAAATTGATTATAGAAACCTCAATGCTGTAGTAAAGCCAATTATAAAACTTTTAATATTAAAATTGCATCAATTTATATTGTAATTTAAAAAATCTTATATTTGAAATAGTTAAAACGCTTTTTGAACTCTGATCAAGGCCATTTATTTGAATGGAATGTTAATATATTCAGGGAGTAACGTCTCTGATCAATTTAAATATTTTTGGCGAAGTTCGTTCTTTGGATGGCTCTCCAACACGCTAACATGCCACGTACATACCTATGTATGTTTAGTTTATTCGTGTTCTTTATTTAAACATCAAAAGGGTTATTACTCGCAATTCTCACTATATTTCCGGCAGCTTTGTCCCAGAAAGTTATTTATAAGTTGATGAACAAAATACGGTGGAGCGCTGCACGTCTGGTTGCTTAGAAGGTTGAGGTAAAAGGAATGAGTCATCTTTGCGTGGTTGTAGTGTTTGCTTTCTTCGATTTCGTAATGGCCGACTCGTTGAACTGTCATTTTGCTTAATGGCTGGTGAGCGAGACTCGTTGTTTGACAGGGATGGCAAATGAGTGCTGTCGGCCGCCACATCCACTCCCCTCCCAGTGACTTGGTCTGAAGGAGAAAGGCACGAATTGTTTGGGTTGGGTGGTGTGGGTTTTGGGTTGTCTGTTAACTCAATGTATGCTGGCTTCAGCATGTCGATTGAGACTGTCTTGTCTGCCCCATTGATCCTGATGATGTAGGTTTTGTCGTCTACACGCTGGATGACTTCATGGGGGCCAGTGTATGGTTGTTCGAGAGGCTTCTTGATGGAGTCTACTCTCTTGAAGACGTGGGTGCACGTGTCAAGGTTTTTGAGTAGGAACAGCTTGTGTTTGGTGTGATGAGCTGTTGGTTTTGGCCTGATTGCGTGGATGTGCGCAGTGTAGTCCCGAAAAGCATTTCAGCAGGAGATGCTTTCAGATCTGGTTTGTATGCGGTTCGGAGTCCTAGTAGAACTGACGGTAGCATGTCCGGCCAAGGTGTCTCATTGTTGCACATGAGAGCCGCCTTGAGCGTACGGTGCCAACGTTCCACCAGACCGTTCGATTGAGGATGATACGGTGTCGTTCTGATACGATGAATGCCCAGCATTCGTGAGAGTGAGGTGAACAATGCTGATTCGAATTGCAGACCTTGATCAGTGGTGATTGTCAAAGGTGTGCCGAATTGACAGATCCAGTAAGTGTAAAAGGCGTGTGCAACTGTCGCAGCTGTCATGTTGCTAAGTGGTATGGCGTGTGGCCATCTGCTGAAGCGGTCGATGATCGTCAGACAGTAGCGAAGGTCCTTGACTCTGGGCAGCTCTATGAGATCCAGGTGGACGTGCTCGAAGCGATTGTTTGGTACGTCAATGTGACTTGGTGTGGTGCGATTATGACGATGGACCTTGGAACGTTGACATGGTATGCAGTGTCTGGACCAGAGGAGTGCTTCTTTCCTAATACTTGGCCAGACGAATCTTCCGGTGAGCTCCTTGGCTGTGACCCTGCCACTAGGATGAGAAAGACCATGGATGATGTCAAAGGCTTGGCGTCTGAGTGGCTGTGGAAGATAAGGTCGCTCAGTATTATTGGTCACATCGCATAGTGTATCGTGACCTTCGATGTTCAGCAGGTGCAGCTTTAGAGATGTGCTGGATTGGACATCATTAAGCTGGTCGTCTTGGAGTTGTGCCAGTGCAATGGTCTCAGCGTCAAGTTTGGTTGGCATGGTTATGGCATTAATCCTCGAAAGCGCATCAGCTACGACGTTTTCTGTGCCCTTGGTATGGAAAATCTGAGTTGAGAACTGTGAGATGTAGTCCAATTGACGTAGTTGGCGAGGTGATGCCTTGTCAGCACGTTGAGAAAATGCGTAGATGATTGGTTTGTGGTCGGTGAAGATGCTGAAGTTTCTTCCCTCGAGAATGTGCTTGAAAAACTTGATGGCAGCAAAGATGGCTAGAAGTTCACGGTCGTACGTGGAGTATCTGGTCTCTGCTGGACTGAGCTTGCGGGAGAAAAAGGCCAGTGGTTGCCACGAGTCCTTGTGTCGCTGTTCAAGAACGGCCCCAATGGCTGTATCCGAGGCGTCGGATCTCAAAGAGAGGATGGCGTTTGGTGCGAGGAAAGCCAGGCGCGTGGCTTGGATGACACTATTCTTGCAGTCTTGCCAGGCTTGATCTGCAGAAGGTGTCCACTGGATTTTAGTGTTGTCCTTCTTCTTGGCATGTTTGAGAAAGTCCGTCAGTGGTGATTGTATCTGGGCCGCTTGAGGAATCGCTCGCCGGTAGTAGTTGACGATCCCCAGGAAACGACGTAGATCGCTGACGGTTTCTGGCTTGGTGTAATCGGCGATTGCTTGCGTGCGTTCGGCGGGTGGAGTGTAGCCGTCTTTGTTGATGGTGTACCCCAGGTAGATGACTTCAGACTTACCAAACTGGCACTTCTTTGGATTGATGGTGAGATGGTGTGCGCGCAGGACTTCAAAGATGGTGGTGAGATGTCGTAGGTGCTGTTCGTGGGACTGAAAATAGACAATCAGATCGTCTATGAAGCAGCCCACGAAGTCCAAATCTCTGAGGATGTTGTCCATATGCCTCTGGAAAGTCTGCGTGGCGTTGCGTAGTCCGGGTGGCATACCCAGAAATTCGAAAAGTCCAAAAGGAGTGGTTACAGCTGTTTTGGCAATGTCTGACTTGGCCATGGGTATCTGATGGTAAGCCCTGACTAAGTCGATGGTGGAGAAAACGGTGGATCCATGGAGACGCTGGAGAATGTCATCCCCATGAGGGACATCCATGGATGGATATCGATCTGGAACTGTGCTGGCGTTGAGTTTTCGATAGTCACCTGTGGTGCGCCATCCACCAGTCTTCTTGGGCACCATGTGGATAGGGCTGGCCCATGGGCTGCTCGATGGACGGATCACGCCATGATGTAGCAGGAGGTCAAAGTCATCTTTGGCTATTTGTAGCTTCTCGCCGGTGAGACGTCGTGGGCGCTCACATACTGGTGGCCCAGTTGTCTCAATATAATGAGCGACTTGACTGTCAGTGGCTGTGACAGGATTGATGCTGGGATGAGTTATCTCGATGAATTGGTTGAGTAGTTGCAGGTATTTGGCGTCATGTGCACCAGGACAGATGGAGCGGTCGATTGTTGAAATGCTGTGTACCGTGGCCTCAGATAGTGTGCCCTGAGTTGTGCATGACGAGGTTGTATCGATGAGACTTCGTCCTTTGAGATCTAGAAGCAATGCAAAGTGGACCAGGAAGTCTGCACCGAGAATGGCTGACTTGACATCTGCAATTATGAATGGCCAATTAAAAGTACGGCGAAGATTGAAGTCGAGGGTGATGATTTTTCGACCGTAGGTTCGGATAACGGTCCCGTTGGCTGCGAAGAGAGTCAGATCATCTTCCTTGAGCGTGTGAGTGATGGCGGACTTAGGCATGAGAGAGATCACTGATCCAGAATCGACAAGAAACCTCATGTTTGTTGTGCGATCATGGATGTAAAGGCGATGCTCTCTTGTTGGTGGTGTGTTAGCCTCTATGCTGTCGCCGGCCGCCTGGATGGTCGACAGCGAGGTTAGTTTTCCGTCGATGAGTTGAAAGTGCACGGACGCTTGCACTTTTTGGCTCTGGACCCATAGAGACGGTGATAGTAGCAAAACTTCTTCCTGTCTGAGGCTGGCTTTTCCTTCGATGATGGCTGCTGGAGACGGCCAGATGCTGCTTGGGGTCGGTCTCGAGTAATCCCCTGTTCCTTGATACAGGTCACCAGGTCGGCTATATTTAAGGCCGGACACGTCCTTTGCCATACTGGTGAGCAGAGAATTTTCGAATTTTTCGCCCTTGTGTGCTGCCTGGGCAGGCTGGTGATGTGTTGCCATGACGGAATGGCCAGCCTGGTTTTCCATCAGCTCGTCTGCGACTTCAGCAAGCTCATCTAGAGGGGCATCTCGGAGCAGTTTGAGACACCGGCTGGTAGATGGTGGTAACAATGCCAACCACTTTATACGCAGTAAGTCCTCTGAGGCCCTGTCGCCCATGAGAATTCTGAGCTGGCGCAGGAGCTGGCTAGGTTTTGTCATCGAGTTGAACCTCCGTGAGCGCTCGGTGAAGTTGGAGTCGCTGGATTCTGAAAACCGCTTCAGTATCTCGTCCTTCAGTTTCGCGTACTTGTCGGTCTCTGGTGGATTCTGCAGGAAGTCCGCTAGCTGCAACATTGAATCAGTCTCCAAGGCACTGACGATGTGATTGTAGCGTGATGCGTCATTTGTGATACGGGCCACCTGTAGCGCTGCTTCGACCTGGACAAACCACAAACGAGGCTTGCAGCTGGACACAGCTACGACTGATGCGGTGTTCTGAGTTTCATCGGTGGCGTCGCCGATGGCCAGAGCTGGGTCATTTGTGGTCATGTTCGAAGAAAGTGGTGTTAGGACGCTTGGAATATTGGTGCACGTGCTTGGCGAGTTACAGCTCACTGTTTTGTTTGGTGTATGCTCCAATGGCATGTCACCGGATCGATTCAAAGCACGTGGTCACCGGGTTGCACACAATTTCGGACACTGACGAGTGAGAAGTCACGACGAGCGTGAATTTGCAATTAATGTCACACTTGCACTTATTAATCTGTATAAAAATGAATATTAAAGTGATTGAAGTTGAAAACACGCGGCGCTTCACTATCATGTGTTGTGAAAAGTTACACTTTGCACGTGAAAAAAAAAACAAGTTTCGAAATCCACTTTAATCACGTCGGGGTCACCAATTTAGTTTATTCGTGTTCTTTATTTAAACATCAAAAAGGTTATTACTCGCAATTCTCACTATATTTCCGGCAGCTTTGTCCCAGAAAGTTATTTATAAGTTGATGAACAAAATACGGTGGAGCGCTGCACGTCTGGTTGCTTAGAAGGTTGAGGTAAAAAGGAATGAGTCATCTTTGCGTGGTTGTAGTGTTTGCTTTCTTCGATTTAGTAATGGCCGACTCGTTGAACTGTCATTTTGCTTAATGGCTGGTGAGCGAGACTCGTTGTTTGACAGGGATGGCAAATGAGTGCTGTCGGCCGCCACATATGTACATATGAAACTGTAAAATTTTGAACTTAAACGATAAATCGGTTTGGATCATTCGAAATCTCAGAATGAACATTTCCTCACTTTTAGATTTGCTGTGTTGTAGTAATGGAGGATGGAGTCATATGTAGAAGTTCACGCAAGTGAGGAAAGTTCTCTGATCGTCATTCACTTGGGAGTGGCCAGAAACGATTCTTTTACACATGGCTCAAGCAGCTCACAACTTCCAGTTTTTGACCAAGTATCCTTCGGGTAGCCTAAGAACATCCGTTCGAAGGCGAGCTAACGTGAGAAGGCGAAACAGCCCCTACATAGGGTTGTGCGCTGGGTTTGGTAGCGGCCACGTAAAAAGGAGAAGACTAACCCGATTCCCCAATCGATGACGATGGAGCAGACGTTCCACCGCCCGACCATGAAGAAGTTCGAATAACAATTACCCGCCTGAAGAACAACAAAGCGGCGGGGGCCGATGGATTACCGGCCGAGCTATTCAAACACGGCGGCGAAGAACTGATAAGGTGCATGCATCAGCTTCTTTGTAAAATATGGTCGGACGAAAGCATGCCCAACGATTGGAATTTAAGTGTGCACTGCCCAATCCATAAAAAAGGAGACCCCACAATCTGCGCCAACTACCGTGGGATAAGCCTCCTCAACATTGCATATAAGGCCCACCGCCAACATACTGTTTGGACCTTATCAGTGTGGCTTTAGACCTGCCAAATCAACAACCGACCAGATATTCACCATGCGCCAAATCTTGGAAAAGACCCGTGAAAGGAGAATCGACACACACCATCTCTTCGTCGATTTCAAAGCTGCTTTCGACAGCACGGAAAGGAGCTGTCTTTACGCCGCGATGTCTGAATTTGGTATCCCGTAAAACTAATACGGCTGTGTAAACTGACGTAGAGCAACACCAAAAGATCTGTCAGGATCGGGAAGGACATCTCCGAGCCGTTCGATGCCAAGCGAGGTTTCAGACAAGGCGACTCCCTATCGTGCGACTTCTTCAACCTGCTTCTGGAGAAAATAGTTCGAGCTGCAGTACTAAATAGATAAGGTACCATCTTCTATAAGAGTCCACAGCTGCTCTCGTCGCACTCACGACTTAGCTCTCATGTCACTGTTGAAGTCTTTGGTTTGAAGATAGTTTCTTTGAAGTCGCAGATAGTTTCGTATATTTAAGAACCAGTATTAACACCACCAACAATGTCAGCCTGGAATTCCAACGCAGGATTGCTCTTGCCAACAGGTGCTACTTCGGACTGAGTAGGCAATTGAAAAGTAAAGTCCTCTCTCGACGAACAAAAACCAAACTCTATAAGTCGCTCATAATTCCCGTCCTGCTATATGGTGCAGAGGCTTGGACGATGTACGATAAGTATATACATATACGCGTTGCTGTGGTATGCATTTTGTACTATTATTCATATAATAAACTATTCAATATAGTGAACATTTTATTTATGAATAAAGGCGAAAACGTTTTTATTGCTATATGAATACAAGGGATTGTACTTGAGGTTTAATTTTGAATATCTTCGTACAAATAAATTTCATTTGAAAAAAATCTGGTTGCCAGCGTTTCTGTCCAGTTAATAGAGTTGTCCGATTAATACATTAGATTGTACTTAATAAACATCAACAATGTGCATGGTTAGTGGAGCTGTCCGCTTAATAGGGCGTTCATTTAAGAGAAATTTCACTGTATTCATTATTTATGAATTGTTTCAACTTTCATAACTTCTAATTTGGTTCGAACTGGACAGGAATTATAGCTAGAATTAAAAATAAAAAATAGCTTATTATCATAAGGCAGCGCTCCATTTCCTCATAATTGTTAGCACATGCTCACTAGTGTAAAAACTAATTTGTAAAATATAAATTTCTTACTTATAAAACCTGCAAAAAGTGTAATGGTGAATTTGGAATTACACTATTGAAAATTAAAAATTTCTTTTGTTTTTGTTTCAGATGAAAACTGCGACCTGCATCTTGCCCGCCACGGAGAAATTGCACACTCGAGGCGCCTCCGTAAATTTCTTCAAACATGACGAATATCTAATGTATAATAATAAAAAAAATTTGAGAAGACTCTTCAAATATATAAAAATAAATCCTAAAAGTTTCATTTCAACCAGACATTTCTTTCTTTTCCAAAAAAATACTTGAAAATATAGATTTGTTGAAGCTTCTAAAGCAGGCTCCCCCCTTAAGGACTGTACCGAAAAGAAATTGCACACAATATTTTATTTGTAACGTAACGGATTTTAATATTTTTTCCTTGTAGCTTATTTTAATAACAAATAGAAGAGTTTTTATCCAATTTCATTTAAAACTAGTAAAAAAAATATTCTCTTAATTTATGCCGAATTTTTCTTTTAATTCCCTTTATTAAACTCAGTACACCTTCTTTTGGAACATCTGGACTTGCCTTGAGCCAGTTTTTTTTAATGCGTGGTCGTTTTCGGCAACTCGATGATCCTTTTTCAAGTTTTGCTTGAAAATTGCCCAATACTTCTCTATCGGACGAAGTTCTGGAGCGTTTGGAGGGTTCTCATTTTTTTTAACAAAATTGACTTTGTTATCCTTAAACAAAGCCAAAGAGGAGTGAGCGTAGTGCACTGTGGCTAAACCGAGCCAAAATAATGTTGACAAAATGTGTTTTTTATAAAATGGTATTAGGCGACGGTTTAGACACTCCTTCTTATAATTGTCGGCTGATATAGTACCCTTTCTGAGAAATGGAGTGGTCTTAAGGCCGCGAGATCAAATAGCCTGCCAGATAAATATTTTCTCGCCAAATTTTTCTATTTGAATTGTTGACACTGACTGGTCGACAGTACCATCTTTTGGTTTCGTATAGAATTGGGGAGCTGGTAATGTTCTTGAGCCAATTTTTTCGTATGTTTCATCGTTTATTATAACACACACAACAGAATCTTTTAGCAAACGCCCGTACGACTTCCGTAGCCTTGTTTTCCCTATTTTTATTTGTCGTTGACTTTTTCGGGAATCTTTTATAAGTTTTTAAATTAATTCTTTACTTCACTCTTTGAATCATAGTAGCACTGATTTTAACTTCTTTCGCCAAATTGGGCACAGACCAATGCCTATTTTGGTTTATTAAGGCCAACACCTTTTCTTCAAGATTTGGATAACTAGGGCCTTTTTTCTCCCACGTTTTGATACATCATTAAGAGAACAGGTTTCATTGAACTTTATTATATTATTTTTTTTACTATTTACACTGAATTTAAACCGTGTTGGTAGCTTTCTGTATGAAATCCCTTTTTCAGTGTAGTAATTGTGCACAATTTGCCTACGCACGTGTCTTTTGATTCGATCCATCGCGAAAATGATATTACAAATTACGAAGAAAGAGAAAACAATAGAAGCAGAACTGATCATGCTTTCTAACGGTACTTACTGCAATGCGATGAAACGGCTACTTTCTGAGAAATATTGAGTTGAAAGTGTGCAGTTTCTTTTCGGTAAGTCCTTATTATAAAAAAAAAGAATCACGCGAAAAAACAAAGAAAAATTGTTAAAAATCCTACATATTTACTGTTTAAGATGTGGCAAGGCTCGTTTTCCTCATAATTGTAAACAATCTAACCTTTTCAACGATGAGTGTGCTAAGTGATTTCTAAATTAACAAATTTAAGTAAAAAATAGCAAAATAAAAGTGAATTCAATGTTTAGTGTTATATTTAAATATACAGAGTGAAAAACCTGAAAAAAATTTAGTGAAACATAGAGAAATACCATGTGTTATTAGTGCAAATTTTTGAATTTTTAATCGTGAATATTTTAAAAAATATAAGTTATTTTTATATTGTTTCTGGATATTCCTTCTTTGGAGAAGCTCTCCTATCCGCACATAACCCATTTATACGGAAATTCGGTTTTTTTTTTTGCATTGAATTATCTTCTTAATTGGCGGGTTTCGGCAGTGCTTCAAAAAAATAACCCTGGTCGGACCAACACCTGGGCGTGATTAGTTCTTTCGTGTTGAACTGCTTATTGCATTGGCGGCCTTCGGCAGAGCTTCAAAAAAAAAATAACCCTGATCGGATCAACACCTGGGCGTGTTCAGTTCTTTCGCGTTGAACTCTTTTCTGCACTGGCGGCCTTTGGCCGCACTTCAAAAAAATAACTCTGGTCGAACCAACACCTGGGGGTGATCAGTTCTTTCGTGTGGAATTCCTTATTGCATTGGCTGCCTCGCTCCAAAAAAAAAATAACCTTGACCGATCAACAGCGGAATTTATAAAGATAATAAAAATTCTGAAAGATTTTACACTTTACTCATTACACGATAATTAATTTTATATTGACGTCATAATCACTCTGTTGTCTTATTTTTATTCCATTACAAATTATGATAACACTAGTTTTTTTCTTGTTTGCAACCATTTTCTTATTGTATGAGAAACACTGGTTTTAAATAGTTGAATTTTTGAACTCTGAATGCATATATCTCAAAAATTATAAGACAGCGGCATCTACATATACATATATATGTATATATATTTTCTTGATTTGGATGACTTCCGCTATCCGTACATACCCATTTGGCTGGGATTTAGAATAGCATCCCCGGATTTCGGGAATAAAATGGGTATCACTGGAACGGTGACGTTCTCCTGATCACGAAAATATATACATAGTTGCCGCTGACTTATAGTTTTAAAGATATTTACATTTAAAGTTGAAAAATTGATAACTTTTACATTGGTAATTTTTATATTGTGAATAACTTTTTCACTTATATTATGCACTTTTCACTTACTAACACTGCAATATAACGCCGCGCTCCAAAAAAAATAAAAATGGCAACCCTGTTCTTATTGTGCAAATGCAGAGAATTGTAACTAAAATAAAATAATTAAAATAAAGCTTTATGTACAACAAATATTAAAAAAATTAATATACAGAAACGATATAGTGAAGTGTTAGTAAATGAAAAGTGCATAATATAAGTGAAAAAGTTACTCACAATATACAAATTATCAATGTAAAACTTGTAAATTTTTCAACTTTAAATGCAAATATCTTTAAAACTATAAGTCAGCAACTATATATATGGCACAATTCCGATTTCTTTGGCTCCGCGATTTGAAGGTACCGTTGGAAAGAGGAAGTCCTCCTGATTAAAAAATAAATAGGGTTATAGGTACCGCAAACGCTTAGTTTACGAGATATTCGACCTTAAAGTTCAAAAATTCGCAAAATTCGAACATTTCAAGAAGCTATTTCACCAACACTATAATCTCTTCAAATTAATTGATAAATCCCACATTTTACACTTTTAGCAGTTTGTTTTTTTGTTTACCAAAAATTACGAATAAATGGAGCGCTGCAATGTGATGACTAGGCAATTCGCTGAAATTCCTCTTTTTGGCAAAAATTCCTCTATTCATGCATATGGATATTTTCTTTTTTAAATTTATTAAGCAAATAAGTAATATTATATGCATGTATTAGTAATATTATATATACATATGTATAAGTAATATTATATAATAATGTTACGTAATAAAGTGTAAGGTTACAGTACAGTACGAAAACTCAAATTTTGTTTCAATATGTATGAGTGCATGATAACCGTAAAATATAACCACTTTATATCCAAAACTCATATTTTAAATATAATAATATATATGTATATCGTCACCTAAAATACAAACCAATGTATCATAAAAAATAAATTGAAATCGCTGACAGATATAATAACCAAAATGTATAAATTTTATAACAAAAACTTAAATTTTGTTTGAATATTGGATATAAAGTGGTTATATTTTTTGGTTATTATTCACTCATATTGAAACAAAATTTGAGTTTTGGATATAAAGTAGTTATATTTTTTGGTTATTATATCTGTCAGCGATTTCCATTTATTTTTTACTAGCTGACCCCGCATACGTTGACCTGCGTGAAATTATGTGGTTTGAAATGAAAAGAAAGTTGAATTTAGGTTGGAAATATCAATAGCAACCGAAGGTGTTAGCAATCGTCGTTTTTCGGGTGGATTATGTAAACTCGTCCTAAGGAATTAGTTGAGAACACACCTGGATGTCAATCCATGTATAATATCAAGGCATTTCCGAATAGAGCAATGTGCTCGCAAACGAATCACTGATGCAAGTTGTAAAAAAACTCGTCAATGTAAATTTTGTTGTTGGAGGTGTTTCCGCTGGCTGTACTGTATTCTCTGGGTTGAAAAACGTTCAAGAAGTGCAAAAGTAAATACCCTACAAAGCGCTTTATTGCATTTCACGTATCGACCGTATCGTTCAAGACCAATATTGATATGAGTTTTGAATGTGAATTAGACAACAGTGGAGAGTATAGTACGATCCATATGTTGTCAACTTCGATATTCAGTAGTCTAAGTTGTATTGTCGTCTGATGAGCTACGACGATAGAGTGGATATCCATCATTTCCAGTTTGCGATTCCGAAAGAAAAGAAAGTGGATAATGTTTCGTGCATTTATTGTTAGACATACAAACCGAAGTGGGATTGTGGTGTCCGCAAGGTCCATGAACCATATTGGTTTTCATCACTTCGTTTAATACTGGATCTTTCTCTACATCAGGAATTTCCGCAGAAATGATATCATCCATTTGATCTTTGTTTGTACGTCTGGTTGGTGGCATTGTTAAAAACGAAAATCCAACTAAAAATAAAATGATCTCATATTTTTTCTGTTTAACCATGTATACCAAATTGTAATATTGTGTAGTCGGCAAAAGTTACCGAAAATCGATATAAGGTGAATTTAACTTACCGTGATTAATAAGCACTTATTAGCAAACAGAAAACTTCTTAGTCTTTAGAACAAACCGAACTTTATCAAAAAAATTTACATGAAAACAGATTACATTTAAATTGAATTACGTTTACATGTTACGTGCGTTTTTTAAAATATGCAAAATGAAATGTATATTTTTCAATCTTTCTGAGAGAGTTTCTTAATATTTTTTTCCATAAGAACCTTGTACAGAGTATTAGAAAACTACAAAAAAAAACAAATCAGCCAAATCGGTTAAGCCATTCACGCGTGATGCCGTAACAACGCATTCGTTGTCCTGCGTGGAATTATGTTTTGAAATGAAAAAAAAGTTGAATTTACATTGTGTTAAAAATCATTTATTTTCGATTTTTCTAAATTTTTTCAATGTCACGCAGTTTAATAAGCAACATTTTTTGGTTTCTATTCCGGTGCGTAAATGTACAGAGAAGATGGGGAACTCGGGAAAACCCATGCAATCGTAGTTACGATAATTTGGCCAGTTTGGCATAAACATTCGTGATGGATTCATACTTCGTTGAAGTAAATTGACAAAAGGGAGGTGGAATTGATATCAAACCACTGGAACCGAAATTTGCCTATTTCCAATTCTTAACGAATACGATGTAAAATGTCTTCGGCAATTTACTTTTGTTCGTGTTCCATAATTGACGCGGCTTTGAAGGCTGATATGTCGAAATGACCATCGCGAAATGTGTGCGCAATGACTCAAATCAAACTGAATTACATTTATTAATACCAACCGAAGGTATTAGCAATCGTAGTTTTTCGGGTGGATTATGTAAATTCGCCCTAAGGAATTAGTTGAGAACACACCTGGATGTCAATCTATTGGTTGGCATTGCTTTCTGCGTACCTATTAATTTTGTTGTTGGAAGTGTTTCCGCTGGCTGTACTGTATTCTCTGGGTTGAAAAACACTCTTTAACCATTCTCCAAATGAACTACGAAACGCACAACAGTCGGAAAAATCGATTTCACCAAACGACAATATCAAACATTGGCATGAGTTTTGAATGTGAATTAGACAATAGTGGCGAATATGGTCACGATATGTTGTCGGCTTCGATATTCACTACTCTAAGTTGAATGGTAAATGTCCTGCCATTGTCGTCTGATGAGCTACGTCTATAGAGTGGATATCCATCATTTCCAGTTTGCGTTTCCGAAAGAAAAGCACGTGGATAGTGTTTCGTGCATTTATTGCAAGTGGGATTGTGGTGTCCGCAAGGTCCATGCACCATATTGGTTTTCATCACTTCGTAGACTAATGGATCTTTCTCTGCATGAGGAATTTCCACATAAATGATTTCATCAATTTTATCTGGTGTAACCACCATCCACCATTCAAAGAAGAATGTGTGCGTGCGGCAAACCTCGTTTTTGCAACTCAACAGAGTACATCCAGCATCTGACTGCACCATACTTGTATATACAATATATACATATATTATACATACGTTGCTTCAAGATAAAGTCCATCAAATATCGTAGCTGTTGTTTGATTGCTGCTTGCTGATTGACAGCGATCCATAATTCCACACATATGTCATCGCATCCTGGGAGTCTCATGTAGTTCATGTTGATACGTTGATTGCAAAAAGAACGCCGACCGATATTAGCGCGATGTCTTTGTTGCCTCGTAACAAATTTCAATCTGTAATTGATCACTTCGTTTTAAATAGCCGGAATAAAAAAGCAAGCGACCGAAATTGAAAGATTCAAATAATTTACAAAACAAAATATTGAAAAACAAAACAAAAAAGGATTGTATGAAAAGTTACTTTTTGGAAATTTCAAATTTTTCAACCTTTCCTTATGAAAAGTATATAGTTTTTTTTATATCTAACCCTTTCCAGATCCACAGCGAACAACTTCTGATTTCATGAAGATTGGTTCCGCCGTTCTCGTGCGTTAGCGTTACTAACAAACAAACAATCATTTTTACTTACATATGTATGTATGTATGTATATACAAAATAAAACGTTTGCATGGGAAAAAGAAAAGGGCTGTTTTTAGGGGTTTTCCGGCAACTTTCGTAATTTTTTCTTACATAAGAACCTTTTCCTAATAATAACAAATACAACAAAAGAAATCAGCCAAATCGGTTCAGCCATTCACGCGTGATGCTGTGACAACGAAAACGGTTTCATTTTTATATATAAGATGATACATTGGTTTGTATTTTAGGGGACGATATACATATATATTATTATATTTAAAATATGAGTTTGAGGGACTTTTACGACCAGCGTAGAAGACAGAGCTACGGAGCTTCTGCGGGCGCACTTCCCGGAGACTATTCGGGTAGACCAGTGTCTACCCGTGATCGAACACAGGCCATCCCGCGAGGATTGGAGGATAGCCAAGCAGCTGTATACGGCGGACTCAATCAAGTGGGCAATGGCCTCGTTCGAGAGATTCAAGTCTCCGGGACTGGATGGCATCTTTCCAGCGCTGTTACAGCAGGGGGAGCAGCTTTTACTGCCACACCTGGTTCGGCTGCTGCGGGAGAGCCTCGCAATGGCGTATATCCCTGTAATATGGAGGACAGCGAAGGTGATCTTCATACCCAAAGTAGGAAGGAAAGATTACTCATTGGCGAAATCGTTCAGGCCAATCAGTCTGACTTCTTTCCTACTAAAACCAAGGAGAAGATCGTGGACCATGACATAAGGTCGAAAGCGCTGAAGAGGGCACCTCTGCATGCGGCTCAGCATGCGTACAGAGCGGGCAGATCTACCAGTACTGCTCTGTACCAGCTAACCTCTGAGATAGAGAGTTCTCTGGAGAACGGGGAGGTGATGCTTTGCGCGTTCTTGGACATCGAAGGTGCCTTTGACAACACGTCTCACAGGAGTGTGGCCAGAGCACTGGAGAAAAGAAATGTGGCAGCACCGGTGCGTAGATGGATAGAAGCCGTACTGCGCACCAGAATTGCTGAGACCACAGTGGGAGATAAGAGTATTCGTCTCGGCACAACAAGAGGGTGTGTTATCACCCCTGCTGTGGAGTCTTGTCGTAGACGACCTGTTAGCAATGCTAACGGACAATGGGATCCGCTGCCAAGGGTATGCGGATGATATTGTTATTATAGCCGAAGGCAAATATGAGGACACTCTCTGCGACCTGATACAAAGAGGTCTAAACCTGGCAAAGGGATGGTGCAGGGGGGTAGAATTGAACATCAACCCCTCCAAGACGACCATTGTCCCGTTCACGAGACGCAGGTCCCTGCCCGGTCTCATGAACATCACATTAGGAGGGAGAGTGATAGAGATGACCAATAAGGTCAAATACCTTGGTCTCACGCTAGACTCCACTTTGCGGTGGAAGCAACACGTGGACCTGACCTTGGTCAAAGCAACAAAGGCATTAATGGTGTGCAATCGGCTGGCGGGTAAGTCCTGGGGCTGTAAGCCAAGGATTGTTAGGTGGTTGTACACCATGATAGTGCGTCCGATAATCACGTACGGGGCGGTAGCCTGGGCCTCAGTAGCGTCGCAGACCTCGGTAGGAATTAAATTATCGAAGCTGCAGCGGCTAGCCTGTGTCTGCATGACAGGCGCAATGCGCACCTGCCCAACGGCAGCTATGGAGGCCCTGCTTGAACTCACACCGCTGCACTTGGTTATCGGCCAAGTAGCCAAGAGCACGCTTCTGCAAATAACGGCAGAAGGGTTTGGCAAAGGAAAGGTAATCTCGTCCCAGAGGATGGAAAAGATTAGCGGCAATATACCAATCGCCCTCCTCCAGCAGGACAGCACTACCAAAACGGTTAACTTCACTAAGAAGTTTAAGGTCACCCTCGGAAGCAAGGATGAGTGGAACAACTCCACCCTTGAACTGCTTCTGAGGAACAGCACTTTGAGGTGGTACACCGACGGCTCAAAAATGTCGGAGGCAATTGGTGCAGGGATCGCGGGTCCACGCACCAAGCTCTCTATACCTATGGGGAGTTTCCGAGCATTTTCCAGGCGGAAGTCTTTGCCATAAGTCGGTGCATAGATATAAACCTCCATCGCAACTATCGCAATGAGCGGTTAGCCATACTTAGCCATAGTCAAGCGGCACTAAAAGCGATCTCCTCCTACGAGATCAAGTCGCTGCTAGTGCAGGAGTGCAGAGAAAGGCTGAACAGCCTTGCGGAAAGAAACCAGGTGCACCTAATTTGGGTGCCAGGTCACAAAGGAATAGCCGGTAACGAACTGGCAGACGAGCTCGCTCGCTCTGCAGCCTCCACCAAAATGGTAGGTCCTGAATCCTTTACAGGGGTGGGTCCCCATACCATAAAGGAGCTACTTCGCAAAGAAGAGGGAGTGTGCAGAGAGAAGTATTGGCAACAAACTCATGGCATGCGGCATGCCAGGTTGCTAATGGGAGGGTACAACATGAGCAGGTTCAAAGTTGTAATCAACCTCCCCAGGAATAAGCTTAGGCTCTTGGTCGCATTTTATACTGGCCACTGCAAGTTAAATAGGCATTTATATAACATGGGCCTATCTTCTTGCACTAACTGCCGGTTCTGCGACATGGAGCCTGAAACACCGGAACACCTGCTGATCGACTGCACAGCAGTCTGCAGACGCAGGATTAAGGCCCTCGGATCCATGTTTCCGGACAGGAATTGCATCGACTCATTAGCACCCAGTAAAATTTTGGAATTCATCGACGTGCTGGGGCTAAGTGAGCCCATGTGATCTAGGAGAGGGCACAATAGACCAAAGGTCGCGGTGCATTCCTCATAAGTAAATCTAATCTAATCTATATATATATCGTCACCTCATATACAAACCAATGTATCATAAAAAATAAATGGAAATCGCTGACAGAAATAATAATCAAAATTTATCAATTTTATAACAAAAACTTAAATTTTGTTTGAATATGAGTGCATAATAACCAAAGGATATAACCACTTTCACCACTTTATGACAACAAGTCAATATATGTTTTTATTTTTAACGCAGAAAGGAGTACTACGCTAAAGTACTTTAGTCACCCCGGGTATTCGCTCGGCCAGAGTTATTTATTTAAAGCGCGGCCGAAGGCCGAAAAAGCAGAAAGGAGTACTTCGCGAAAGTACTTCAGTCACCCCGGGTATTCGCTAGACCAGGGTTATTTTTTTAAAGCGCAGAAAAGAGTACTTCGCGAAAGTACTTCAGTCACCCCGGGTATTCGCTAGACCAGGGTTATTTTTATAAAGCGCGGCCGAAGGCCGCTAACGCAGAAAAGAGTACTTCGCGAAAGTACTTCAGTCACGCCGGGTTTTCGCTAGACCAGGGTTATTTTTTTAAAGCGCGGCCGAAGGCCGCTAACGCAGAAAAGAGTACTTCGCGAAAGTACTTCAGTCACGCCGGGTTTTCGCTAGACCAGGGTTATTTTTTTAAAGCGCGGCCGAAGGCCGCTAACGCAGAAAAAAGTTAAAGTTTCAGTCACGCCGGGTTTCGCTAGACCAGGGTTATTTTTTAAAGCGCGGCCGAAGGGCGCCAACGCAGAAAGGAGTACTTCGCGAAAGTACTTCAGTCACATAAATTACGTATTACACATATACATATGTAGAAAGTATTTTTTTATAGTTAATATAGAAAAAAGAATCACGCGATAAAACAAACAAAGAAAAATTGTTAAAAATCCTACATATTTACTGTTTAAGATGTGGCAAGGCTCGTTTTCCTCATATTTGTAAACAATCTGACCTTTTCAACGATGAGT
This sequence comes from Bactrocera neohumeralis, assembly GCF_024586455.1. Classification (NCBI taxonomy): domain Eukaryota; kingdom Metazoa; phylum Arthropoda; class Insecta; order Diptera; family Tephritidae; genus Bactrocera; species Bactrocera neohumeralis. The sequence goes on from NW_026090388.1 coordinate 24,834, forward strand.
GTGCTAAGTGATTTTTAAATTACAAAATTTAGCTTAAAAATTGAAAAATAAATGTGAAATGTGAGCTTATTTCAAAGCTTAGAGTGTGTATTTAAATATACAAAGTAAAAAATGTGAACAAATTTTGTGAAACATAGAGAAATTCTATGTTTTCTTAGTGCAAATTTTTGAACTTTTAATCGTGAATATTTTAAAAAAATTAGTTATTTTTATTATTTTTGGATATTCTTCCTCTGGAGAAGCTCCCTATCCGTAGATACCCCATTTATACGGAAATTCGGTTTTTTTACCCCTCCGCCAAAGTAATCGGAATCGTGCCCACGTGTTTCGTTCGGGGAGAAAAGTTATTGTTCCGAACAATGTGAATAACGCTCTTGATATCACAGTACATTTTTATCCCTTCTGCACTACCATGAATTAGTTTATACTCTAGCCGATGTATCCAAATCGCTTCTTGCGTTACGCTAACTACAGATGTTAGCTCCGATTCAGATGATGACAATGCTACGGTTCGCTGACTGTGCGATGCAAGCTCCTTGCATTATAAACACGTCACCAGAAGATCTTCTGCCCCCCCTCAGCATCGGAATAACCAGTTTAACTTTGAGCTGATTTCCGAAATACGGTGCCTTTATTGAATGTACCCTTTAAATACCGCATCACACGAGAGTTAATTTTTACATTAAGTAAAAAGAGTCAAAAAAATATATTTTGAGCTGCACCGAAATGTGTACTCTTTATTTATACTCTTAACCCATTCAAGCCCACTTTTACATACATATATGTAACGGACCGCATTCAAACTTTAAGCGCTGGCTGAGAGCAGTATACTTCTACGAATCAGAATTTAAGTCTACCATTTATTAGAATACAGCACTGCAAGCGATTCGTTTTGAAAATCAAGTCAGTTCTCTTTTCAATTTCAACGCAGTTACTTGTGCGCAAAGTGAAGTTTTTTAGAAGTGGTAAAAACGGAGAAATGACGTCACGTCGAAGGTAAATATAGATATTAATATATTTATATGTCTGATAAGAAGAATATTGTTTATTAAAAGTTATTGATAAATATGCAAAGAAAGTTATAAAAATGTGAGAAAAAATATTTCCTGGGAGGAGTGCTCCCTGAAGAGCCGATAATGAAGGCGTTACATATATGTAACAGTGGGCATCCCCCGTACTTTTTGCTGGTTTTGTTAGGTATTAGCAACAGGGAACTTATCTCAGTGTTTTTATATCCGTGTGCATAACTACACAAGAATATTATAACTTTATTTTTATGTGTGTGTCATAAAAGTTTATATTTATGTTCAGATATACTTGCTTGACATTGGAGGAAGCAACAAATATCCTTGCGGAATTGATGTCAGATGACGAATGGGATGAGATTATTGAAAAAATAGTTATTGAACCTCCGAGCGGTAAAAATATTGAAACAGATGAAGATTCTGGCGATGAGGATGGCAGTGGACGACCAGATAATTTGCCTAAAGCACAGTTAACGCAATCCTGCTGGGGGAGATTTCCTGGATGAAGCGCTAAGGGATGTCTTGAACTATTCGTCCCACAATTTGGATGTTGATGTCTTAGATGGAAAAAACACCGAGTAAGATTGTTTGTAAAAACTTATTACCCTCTGAAACCAAAAAACGGAGTCAACGACCACCAACTTCAAAACCGACTGCTGCTCAGAAAAAATTGCCAAAGCAAAAGAAAAAGAAGCAAGGACCAACGAAACGAGCTAAACAAAGAAGAGAACCTATAATTCAGTGGGTTGAGGATAATAATACAAGGTACCAACAAATTTTTCCAGAGCCAAGCTATCTTGACTGCGTTAACCTATCGCCCCATGAGCAATTTGAAAACTTTTTTGATGACGAATTGATTGAAATGCTTTGTACGGAAAGCAATAGCTATGCCACAACACAAGAAATTCGTGTTTTCATTGTAATATTTAAAGTCACTGGTTACTCCTTTCTTCCTGGAAGAAGAGGGTATTGGTCAAATGAAACAGATTTTCTGTATGTGATGATTAGCGATGCTATGCGCAGAAACCGTTTTGATACAATTTTCCGCAGCATACATTTCATAGATAATGTAAAGCAGCAGATAAATGATAAAATATGGAAGCTACGACCATATACTGATGCCTTGAAACAGCGTTTCCAGAAGCACTTTCATCCCGAGAGGAACTTGTCGTACGATGAATCGATGATAGAGTATTATGGGCGTCATGGTTGTAAACAATTCATAAGAGGCAAACCATTAAGATTCGGGTACAAAATGTGTAGTTTGAATACCCCTCTTGGATATTTAATAAATTTTGAAATGTATCAGGGAACAAATCTTCGTATGAAAACAGAATATCATAAATATGGCGAAAATATAACGCCGTTGTTTTGCATGTTGAATGAACTCGATGAAACCATCAAACATTTAGAGTTTGCCCTCCACTTCGACAACTTGTTCACTACTACCTCGGCGCTAGTTGGACTGAAAGAACGGGGTTACCAAGGAATAGGCACCATTCGAGAAAATATGATTCCAAAAACATGCCCTCTAAATTCAAGAGAGGAATTGAAAAAACGAGAGCGGGGCCATGTGGGAAGTGCAATAATGAAAGATACAGGCATAAAAGTGACCAAATGGGTTGACAATGCAGTCGTAAGTGTTGCTTCAACCATACATGGCAAATTACCATTGACTACCATCGGAAGATATTCGCGGGCCGAAAGAAAAAGGGTAATGGTTCCTTTGCCACATTCCATTTTGCAATACAACAAATTCATGGGTGGAACTGAAAGAATGGATCAGAACGTCAATGCATATAGGATTGGTGCCCATGGAAGGAAATGATGGTACTCGATTTTCACATGGCTTATAGACGTGTCGGTTCAAAATGCTTGGTTTTTGCATCGAAAAGGTGGGGAAAGCGTAACCCAATTGGATTTCCGCAGAGCTATTGCCTCCATGTACTGCAAAACTTTTAGAGTTACAAAGCCTCCTCAGAGTTATCGCCGAGTAGCCAGTGATGAAGTGAAATACTCCAGCCGTTTTGATGGACTAAATCATTTTGTGGTCGAAATACCCGGCAAAAAAAGGCGTCGTAGCGCTGGTCTTAACTGTAAATCACATCCATCTTTTATGTGCAAAAAATGTGAGTATGAGTGTTCATTATTCTTTCAATCTGAATTGCTTTACTGTGCTAATGTTATCTTGATTTTCGCTAGAATAAAAGTACTGAACATTTTAATAAAAAAAATTATGAAAATTGTATTTTACGTGAAAAAGGATGAAGTCAGAAACTATAAGGTACTGCCCACTGTTACATATATGTAACACCTTTCACAGCGGAAGCCAGATAAATTATGAACACAATTTTTATTTTCCCTTGTTTCTAATCTCAATTGAAAAAACTTTCTTAAATTTCGCGCTCCTAACCCATCTGGTTCGCCGTGGGCTTGAATGGGTTAAGGCTAACTTATTACATGTTTCTTACTTCTATTTATACTAACTAATTTGTTTACTTATTACTAGTTGATAGTTTGTTTAAATACAGATTGTATTATTTGTTTAGGTTTGTTTACATATATATTGTTTGCTTAGGTACATTTGCTTTGTTTTAAGATAAGGTTGTTGTGGTATTCAAACTCAAGGTTGTTTTGATGCATTCTGTTTACTGAAACAAAAGCTTGTTTTAATGTTTGTTACTATTATAAGGAATACGTTCCTTAGCTCTCCCCTTTGTTAAAACGAAATGTCCTCATTTCAAAACTTCAATGCTTGAAGTCGGCTAATAATAATTAATTATTTTATGTGTTTGATTAATTTTTTGTGTTAACCTTTTTATATTATATTATATAGTAAATAATTATTCTTGCATGTTTCTTATGATGCTTTTTCTTCTCTTATAATTTAGTTTTTAATTAGCCTCAATTTTCTAAAATTCAACAACCATTTTCCTTTTTTGGCTTGCCTTGTTTTCGGTGCCTTTTTTTGGGTAATTGGTCTTGCTTGTGAAAATTTTCACTTTTCGATTAGGGATAAATTTGTATAAATTCCTCTTGTTGCTTGTTTATAATTACCATCAATGCAGTTACTTGTGCTTGGAGTTGGGCCATCTTTGCTTCTACCTAACTGATAATTAAGTGTCCAATGTTTCATGATTCAACCTTGTCCAGTTTTTCAGGGTCTATTGCCAATATTGGTGAATATATTATCCATTATTTCAGGACTTATACTTTTTTGCCTTGTTCCACTTTTTCCGGAATTGTCGCTGTCCGCTCTTCCATGGTCTGTTGGGAATCTTGCAGAACTCGCCGCTGTCCGTATTTTCAGGATCTGCTATTGATTCATTCTGGAAGTATTGTCCGCTATTACAGGACTTTTACTTAAATCCATTGCCATTTGTTTCTGCACTTTTTTCAGACATTTAGTGCTTGAAGTCCCACTCCTTCTGGACTTTTACTTATATTCATTGCCATTTGTTTCTGCACTTTTTTCAGGCATTTAGTGCTGGAAGTCCTACTTCCTGTGGAATTTTTTGATTTATTTCTTTCGGAATAAAATCTGGCTTTTTGGATAGCAAATAAATTTACCATCCCGGTTGAGCTCGCAGTTAATTTTTACATTAAGTAAAAATGAGTCAAAAGAATATATTTTGAGCTGCACCGAAATGTGTAATCTTTATTTATACTCTTAAGACTAACTTATTACATGTTTCTTACTTCTATTTATACTAACTATTATGTTTACTTATTACTAGTTGATAGTTTGTTTAAATACAGATTGTATTATTTGTTTAGGTTTGTTTACAAATATATTGTTTGCTTAGATACATTTGCTTTGTTTTAAGATAAGGTTGTTGTGGTATTCAAACTCAATGTTGTTTTGATTCTTGTTTGTTTAGGATAGTTTGTTGTAGTGAAAGTTTATTTCAATTGTTCAAACACAAGGTGGTTTTGATGCATTCTGTTTACTGAATTGTTGTAATGTTTGTTACTATTATAAGGAATACGTTCCTTAACTCGAACCAATGACCTTTGGCGGGGTTTTGGGAAAAAATCAGCAACTTGACTGCAAAGCTGATATCAGGCCAGGTATTTTGTGCTCCATACAACAGACTTCTTCAGCTTGTGGACACATTTCCACAGTTAGCTTTTGCGACAAATCTATTGGCGTAGCTACTCCATTACAATCCTCCTTTCCAAACCGTTTTAGTACACTGGAAATATAGTCAGACTGATCAAGTTTAATTAATTGTTTTATTTCATCGCGCTGAACTCTCATGTCAAGAACGAGTGATGCTGAGGCCATGTCCTTCATTTTGTATTACGAGGACAACTCATTCTTAATCCGCTGGGTAGCCTTTTTGTCATTAGAGAACACTAGAACGTCGTCCACATAAATTGCTACGTATACTCTTTACTCACTCTCACAAAAGTAAATACATTGATCGACTTCGCTCCGAATTAGTCCCAGACTAATTAGTACCTCATTCAATTTATCGTTCAAAACTTTGCTTGCTTGTTTTAAATCCTTCAACGATTTTAGTAAACGAAAAACTCTGCCTAAATTCTCATCATTACTCCAAGGTTGTTTCATGAACACTTCTTCTTGAAGTTCACATTACAAAATGCTGTTACCGCATCTAACTGATGCACCGATGAATTATGCTTCGCTGACATAACAAACAAAAATCATATTAAATTGTACCTGACTATCGGTTAAAATGTTTCCGAATAGGCAACGCCTTGTTGCTGTGGGCAGCTCTTAACTAAGAGCCTTGCTTTATAGCGAACCAGCGCACTTTCAGTATTGCGCTTAGTTTTAAAACCCCACTTCGAATTTATTGCTCTTTTACCTTCAGACAATTTCGTAAGTACGCAAGTTTTGTTTGCCTTGTGAGAATCTATCTCCTCTTTCATTGCGCGTTTCCAATAATCTGCCTCTGGACTATTCAACGCCTCTTCAAGATCCACAGGATCGTTAGCATCAGACGCTTAACAATAAACTCCTTCTGGCATTGTTAGCAATACGCTCTGATCGACGAACTGCATGCTTTTCGCAACATTGATCAGCTGCCCCGCTATCATCAGGAGTATCGTATTCACTTTCCGGAGATATTTTGACATCACACAATTCGCTCCCATTTAACTCCCCTGAATTGTTAATGTCGTTAACTTCGCTTTCATTAATTATATTAACTATTAGAATTGGCTCTGCGGTGGATTTATAAATAGACTCATCTGATTTTGCATCTAACTTTAAACGTTTTCTCTTCGGTATATGAACCATCGCTTTACAACCAAATATGCGTAAATGCTTCAAATTTGGTTTCATACCAGACCATATTTTTTTGGACTTCGACTATCACCTCTGCACGGAATGCGATTTACTAAGTACCCTGCTGTATTTGCAGTTTCTGCCCTAAATATGTTTCCTAGGCCATAATCCAGCAACATGCGTACAATTCATCCGCTCAGCCACCCCATTTTGCTCGGGCGTATATGAAGCTGTTTTTTTGGTGAACAATACAACATTCACGCAAACATTTTATGAATTGAGAGTTGCAATATTCAGTGCCACTATCTGTTTTCAGCACTTTTATTTTCGATCACATTGTGTTTCTACTTCGCTTTTAAATTGTATGAATTTAACGAATACGTCTGACTTGAATAAAATCGGTATAGCGAATACCTAACTAAAATCTTGCTCCGTTGAACAATTTTGGGCTAATTGAACCAAGCCCGCCCGAATATACAACTTCCAAACAATTTTCAGCACGAGTACTAGCTGATTTAGTTATTATTCTGTTTTTTTACCCTTACAACATACAATGCATTCTTTTTCACTTGCGCCGATGTAATTAACTCCAAGCGTTGAATTCTGCACCTGTTTTTGCAAATATGTCCTAACCTTCGATGCCACACATCAAAATTAACAAATACTTGTCATTGCTTTTATAACTGGAATTTTAGCATAATCTAATTTGTACAAACCATTTCCTGGTTGCCATATGCTTTTGCAATGAATCTGTTTTTCTCATCAAACGTCTTACATGCATTGCCTTCGAGCACCTGCCGCCATTTTCGTTTGAGTAAAATCAATTTTAAACAACTTTACTTTTAGCGAATATGTCCATAATCTGTTGAGCAGAGATACGTACACTCAGTTTCCAGATGCCAGATTTACATTATTTCAAAACATTAAGTTTTTTAAATTTAAGAAATGAAACTGCCGTCGGTATATGCGTAAATGGGATTTTTTGCGTCTTCGAAATTTTTATATAAATAAAAACTGATCTGTCAAAATGCTTAAGTGACAGTTTATTGCTTTCAATATATAACATACAAATTGACATTACTAATTTTGAATCTCCACAGGCAATACGTACAGCAATACAGTTAGTATCCAATAGGGGATTATCTCGCTCTTGCAAGATTGCACGATGACACAAAATGCAAAAATCCTATACCGAAATATGCAAGGCCAAGAGAGCACACATTGCAGAATTTAGTGATATATGGAAGGCTGATTCGGTAAATTTATTGAGAATGACTATTGTGAATTCATACCTGTACCAAATCTTTATAATATATAAAATCTCTTTAAAACTTACCTTCCTCAACCATTTAATTGCGAAGTATGTCTTTATATAAAATGGAAGCTAAAACCGGGTTGCAATTATATTTTTATGTGTCATTGCACGAAAATATACATAGGTTTTGGTCTGATATATTTTCAGCCATTGCAAATAACTTTCAGCGGGTGTTTGATGTTGTCCCATTGCACCAAGAGGAAAATTCTGCACTTCGTGCACCGTGCTAGAGTTTTGCAAGAGCAAGAGAATCCTACTAATAAATTTTTGCCTGGCGAGATGAAAATTTATGTGAAAAACAAGAAAAAACGTTAACTTCGGTGGCACCGAAGCTAAATACCCTTCACAGGTGCATTTCTGTTAGTAACTATGTGTTCAGTTTGTATGGAAGCTATATGCTATAGTAATCCGTTCTAAACAAGTTTTCTAGAGATTACATTGTTGCCTTAAAAAATAACATATACCAAATTTCGTGAATATATCTTGTCCAATGTGAAAGTTGTCCATACAAGAACTTGATTCCGATCGTTCAGTTTGTATGCCAACTATATGCTATAGTTAACCGATCTGAACAATTTCTTCGGAAATTACATTGTTGCCTTGGGAAATAACATATACCAAATTTCGTGAATATATCTTGTCAAATGTGAAAGTTTTCCATACAAGAACTTGATTCCGATCGTTCAGTTTGTATGGCAGCTATATGCTATAGTTAACCGATCTGAACAATTTCTTCGGAGATTACGTTGTTGCCTTAGAAAATAACATATATCAAATTTCGTGAATATATCTTGTCAAATGTGAAAGTTGTCCATACAAGAACTTGATTCCGATCGTTCAGTTTGTATGGCAGCTATATGTTATAGTGGTCCGATATCGGCCGTTCCGACAAATGAGCCGCTTCTTGAAGAGAAAATGACGTTTGCAAAATTTCAAAACGATATCTTAAAAACTGAGAGACTAGTTCGTATATATACAGACAGACGGACAGACAGACGGACATGGCTAAATCGAATCAGCTCGACATACTGATCATTTATATATATACTTTACTAGCGGGGCCCGGTGTGCGTTGCTACACCCATGCAACACTATAATGGAAACTTCTAGCATTTCTATTTTAATGTGAAATTTCAAAATATTTGTTTTATTTCAAAAAAAAAATTTCTTAAGTCATTTCATTCGATTTTTGTTGTGTTGGTGAAGTATAATTTTTTTTGTTGTGAAAGTTCGAAAAATCTGTTTTATTTAATATTTTTCTTTCTTAAGCCAATACATTAGGATAAACAATATTTTTGGTTTTTCCATTTGTAGTAAAGATGAATAAGCAATGTGGCATTCCCACTCTTGAGCATGCCACGTAGAACTGGCCATGCGAAAAACACGGCTCTATCAAATTCAAACCGCACACTTTAAGCATTTGCCCTTGTGCTTTATTTATCGAGCATTTGCAAATGCCAGGCGCACTAGGTACGAAGCGCTTAAATTCGAAAGGCATGTCAGTCAGGATTATCGGAATACGTGGTATAAGCACAACATCACCTTTCGCTGTGCCAGTCAATATTGTGGCTTCAATCAAATTTAACATAAGTTTTTTTACTGCAAGTCGTGTTCCATTGCAAAGCTTTGGTGCATTTAAATTACGTAACAAAATGATGGATGAGCCGATCTTCAAATTCAAGCAATGAGGCGGCATACCAGGCGGTTCCAAAGAATTCAAAAATTCAATTGGATAATTTACTGCATCATCTTGATTCATTGCGCTGTCGAATGATTTATATGATG
>NW_026090389.1:0-12260 GCF_024586455.1 Bactrocera neohumeralis
TTAACTTAAATAAGTGAAGTAAATGATTTGAAGAAACTCAATATCGATTGGTAGATGTGTATATGCAAAAATATCGACTTTATACCTAAATATAAGATTGTGGAATTCTTCCAAATGCACTGCCGTTATAACTTTATATCCACTTCAGTAAGATGAAGAAGGTTAATTAACTTAAATAAGTGAAGTAAATGATTTAGAAGAAACTCAATATCGATTGCTAAGTGTGTATATACAAGAATATCGACTTTATACCCAAATATAAGATTGTGGAATTCTTCCAAATGCACTGCCGTTATAACTTTATATCCATATAGCTGAAGAAGGTTCATTAACTTAAATAAGTGAAGTAAATGATTTGAAGAAACTCAATATCGATTGCTTAAAGTGTATATACAAGAATATCGACTTTATACCTAAATATAAGATTGTGGAATTCTTCCAAATGCACTGCCGTTATAACTTTATATCCACTTCAGTAAGATGAAGAAGGTTAATTAACTTAAATAAGTGAAGTAAATGATTTAAGAAACTCAATATCAATTGCTAAGTGTGTATATACAAGAATATCGACTTTATACCTAAATATAAGATTGTGGAATTCTTCCAAATGCACCGCCGTTATAACTTTATATCCACTTCAGTAAGATGAAGAAGGTTAATTAACTTAAATAAGGCTGAAGTAAATGATTTAGGAGAAACTCAATATCAATTGCTAATGTGTATATACAAGAATATCGGTTTGTATACTAAATATAAGATTGTGGAATTCTTCCAAATGCACTGCCGTTATAACTTTATATCCACTTCAGTAAGATGAAGAAGGTTAATTAACTTAAATAAGTGAAGTAAATGATTTAGAGAAACTCAATATCAATATTGCTAAGTGTGTATATACAAGAATATCGACTTTATACCTAAATATAAGATTGTGGAATTCTTCCAAATGCACTGCCGTTATAACTTTATATCCACTTCAGTAAGATGAAGAAGGTTAATTAACTTAAATAAGTGAAGTAAATGATTTAGAGAAACTCAATATCAATTGCTAAAGTGTATATACAAGAATATCGACTTTATACCTAAATATAAGATTGTGGAATTTTTCCAAATGCACTGCCGTTATAACTTTATATCCACTTCAGTAAGATGAAGAAGGTTAACTAACTTAAATAAGTGAAGTAAATGATTTAGAGAAACTCAATATCAATTGCTTATAGTGTATATACAAGAATATCGACTTTATACCTAAATATAAGATTGTGGAATTCTTCCAAATGCATTGCCGTTATAACTTTATGTCCACTTCAGTAAGATGAAGAAGGTTATTAACTTAAATAAGTGAAGTAAATGATTTGAAGAAACCCAATATCGATTGGTTGATGTGTATATGCAAAAATATCGACTTTATACCTAATTATAAGAAGTGGAATTCTTCCAAATGCACTGCCGTTATGGCTTTATGTCCACTTCAGTAAGATGAAGAAGATTAATTAACTAAAATAAGTGAAGGAAATGATTTCAAAGCAACTCAATATCGATTGCTAAATGTGTATAGACAAGAAAATCGACTTTATACCTAAATATAAGATTGCTGAATTCTTCCAAATGCACTGCCGTTATGGCTTTATGTCCATTTCAGTAAGATGAAGAAGGTTAACTAACTTAAATAAGTGAAGTAAATGATTTAGAGAAACTCAATATCGATTGCTTAAAGTGTATATACAAGAATATCGACTTTGTACCCAAATATAAGATTGTGGAATTCTTCCAAATGCACTGCCATTATAACTTTATATCCACTTCAGTAAGATGAAGAAGGCTACTTAACTTAAATAAGTGAAGTAAATGATTTGAAGAAACTCAATATCGATTGCTAAATGTGTATATACAAGAATATCGACTTTATACCTAAATATAAGATTGTGGAATTCTTCCAAATGCACTGCCGTTATGGCTTTATATCCACTTCAGTAAGATGAAGAAGGTTAATTAACTTAAATAAGTGAAGTAAATGATTTGAAGAAACTCAATATCGATTGCTTAAAGTGTATATACAAGAATATCGACTTTATACCTAAATATAAGATTGTGGAATTCTTCCAAATGCACTGCCGTTATAACTTTATATCCACTTCAGTAAGATAAGAAGGTTAATTAACTTAAATGAGTGAAGGAAATGATTTGAAGAAACTCAATATCAATTGCTTAAAGTGTATATACAAGAATATCGACTTTGTACCCAAATATAAGATTGTGGAATTCTTCCAAATGCACTGCCGTTTTGGTTTTATATCCACTTCAGTAAGATGAAGAAGGTTAATTAACTTAAATAAGTGAAGTAAATGATTTGAAGAAACTCAATATCAATTGCTAAAGTGTGTATATACAAGAATATCGACTTTATACCCAAATATAAGATTGTGGAATTCTTCCAAATGCACCGCCGTTATAACTTTATATCCACTTCAGTAAGATGAAGAAGGTTAATTAACTTAAATAAGTGAAGTAAATGATTTGAAGAAACTCAATATCGATTGCTAAATGTGTATATACAAGAATATCGACTTTGTACCCAAATATAAGATTGTGGAATTCTTCCAAATGCACTGCCGTTATAACTTTATATCCACTTCAGTAAGATGAAGAAGGTTAATTAACTTAAATAAGTGAAGTAAATGATTTAGAGAAACTCAATATCAATTGCTAAATGTGTATATACAAGAATATCGACTTTATACCTAAATATAAGATTGTGGAATTCTTCCAAATGCACTGCCGTTATAACTTTATATCCACTTCAGTAAGATGAAGAAGGTTAATTAACTTAAATAAGTGAAGTAAATGATTTGAAGAAACTCAATATCGATTACTAATGTGTATATACAAGAATATCGACTTTATACCTAAATATAAGATTGTGGAATTCTTCCAAATGCACTGCCGTTATAACTTTATATCCACTTCAGTAAGATGAAGAAGGTTAATTAACTTAAATAAGTGAAGTAAATGATTTGAAGAAACTCAATATCGATTCCTTAATGTGTATATACAAGAATATCGACTTTATACCCAAATATAAGATTGTGGAATTCTTCCAAATGCACTGCCGTTATGGCTTTATATCCACTTCAGTAAGATGAAGAAGGTTAATTAACTTAAATAAGTGAAGTAAATGATTTGAAGAAACTCAATATCGATTGCTAAGTGTGTATATACAAGAATATCGACTTTATACCTAAATATAAGATTGTGGAATTCTTCCAAATGCACTGCCGTTATAACTTTATATCCACTTCAGTAAGATGAAGAAGGTTAATTAACTTAAATAAGTGAAGTAAATGATTTGAAGAAACTCAATATCGATTACTAAATGTGTATATACAAGAATATCGACTTTGTACCTAAATATAAGATTGTGGAATTCTTCCAAATGCACTGCCGTTATAACTTTATATCCACTTCCGTAAGATGAAGAAGGTTAACTAACTTAAATAAGTGAAGTAAATGATTTGAAGAAACTCAATATCGATTGCTTAATGTGTATATACAAGAATATCGACTTTATACCTAAATATAAGAAGGTGGAATTCTTCCAAATGCACTGCCGTTATGGTTTTATATCCACTTCAGTAAGATGAAGAAGGTTCATTAACTTAAATAAGTGAAGTAAATGATTTGAAGAAACTCAATATCAATTGCTAAATGTATATATACAAGAATACCGACTTTATACCTAAACATGAGAAGGTGGAATTCTTTCAAATGCACTGCCGTTATGGCTTTATATCCACTTCAGTAAGATGAAAAAGATCAATTAACTTAAATAAGTCAAGTAAATGATTTGAAGAAACTCAATATCGATTGCACAATGTGTATATTCAGGAATATCGAATTTTATACCTAAATATAAGATTGGTGGAATTCTTCCAAATGCACTGCCGTTATAACTTTATATCCACTTCAGTAAGATGAAGAAGGTTAATTAACTTAAATAAGTGAAGTATGTAAATGATTTAGAGAAACTCAATATCGATTGCTAAGTGTGTATATACAAGAATATCGACTTTATACCTAAATATAAGATTGTGGAATTCTTCCAAATGCACTGCTGTTATAACTTTATATCCACTTCAGTAAGAGGTAGAAATTTAATTAACTTAAATAAGTGAAGAAATATTTGAAGAAACTCAATATCGATTGCTAAATCTGTATATACAAGAATATCGACTTTATACCTAAATATAAGAAGGTGGAATTCTTCCAAATGCACTGCCGTTATAACTTTATATCCACTTCAGTAAGATGAAGAATGTTAATTAACTTCAAAAAGTGAAAGAAAAGATTTTAAGAAACTCAATATCGATTGCTAAATGTGTATATAGAATAATGCCGACTTTATACCAAATATAAGATTGTGGAATTTTTCCAAAGCACTGCCGTTATGTTTATATCCACTTCAAGAAAGAAGGTTAATTAACTTAAATAAGGAAGGAAGTTATTTGAAAGAAACTCAATATCGATTGCTAAATGTGTATATACAAGAATATTGACTTTATACCTAAATATAAGAAGGTGGAATTCTTCCAAATGCACTGCCATTATGGCTTTATATCCACTTCAGTAAGATGAAGAATGTTAATTAACTTAAATAAGTGAAGGAGATGATTTGACGAAACTCAATATCGATTGCTTAATGTGTATATACAAGAAAATCGACTTTATACCTAAATATAAGATTGTGGAATTTCAAATGCACTGCCGTTATGGCTTTATATCCACTTCAGTAAGATGAAGAAGGTTAATTAACTTAAGTAAATGAAGGAAATGATTTGAAGAAACTCAGTATCGATTGCTAAATGTGTATATAAAAGAATATCGACTTTATACCTAAATATAAGAAGGTTGAATTATTCCAAATGCACTGCCGTTATGGCTTTATATCCACTTCAGTAAGATGAAGAAGGTTAATTAACTTAAATAAGAAATTAATGATTTAAGAAATTAATATCGACTGCAAATGTGTATATAAAGAATATCGACTTTATACCTAACATAAGATTGTGAATTTTTCCAAAACGAAAACGCCGTTATGGTTTATATCCGATCGGTTCCAGTAAGATGAAGAAGGGTTATTAACTTCTAATAAGTGACATTTAATGATTTGAAGAAACTAATATCGACTTAAATGTTATATAGAAGAATATCGACTTTTATACCCAAATATAAGAAGTTCGAATTTTCCAAATGCACTGTCGTTTTGGTTTTCATATTCACGTCAGTAAGATGAAGAAGGCATCCGCTTTTTTATGTTAAATTAATGATTTAAGAAACTCAATATCAATTGCTTAATGTGTATATACAAGAATATCGACTTTATACCTAAATATAAGAAGGTGGAATTCTTCCAAATGCACTGCCGTTATGGCTTTATATCCACTTCAGTAAGATGAAGAAGGTTAATTAACTTAAATAAGTTAAAGATGATTTAAAGGGTAAACTCAATATGCGATTGCTAAATGTGTATATGGAATATCGACTTTATACCTAATTAAAGATTGTGCGAATTCTTCCAAATGCACTGCCGTTATGGCTTTATACGCTTTAGTAAGATGAAGGTTAATTAACTTAAATAAGTGAAGTAAATGATTTGAAGAAACTCAATATCAATTGCTAAATGTGTATATACAAGAATATCGACTTTATACCTAAATATAAGAAGGTGAATTCTTCCAAATGCAGTGCCGTTATAACTTTAATATCCACTTCAGTAAGATGAAGAAGGTTAATTAACTTAAATAAGTGAAGTAAATGATTTAAAGAAACTCAATATCGATTGCTTAAAGTGTATATACAAGAATATCGACTTTATACCTAAATATAAGATTGTGGAATTCTTCCAAATGAATTAATGGGTTTTATTTCAACTTTAAGATGAAGAAAAGGTTATCTTAACTTAAATAAGTGAAATTAATGATTTGAAGAAACTCAATAGTTGCTAAATGTGTATATACAAGAACATCGACTTTGTACCCAAATATAAGAAGGTGAAATTCTTCCAAATACACTGCCGTTATGGCTTTATATCCACTTCAGTAAGATGAAGAAGGTTAATTAACTTAAATAAGTGAAGTAAATAATTTGAAGAAACTCAATATCGATTGCTTAATATGTATATACAAGAATATCGACTTTATACCTAAATATAAGGAGGAGGAATTCTTCCAAATGCACTGCCGTTATGGCTTTATATCCACTTCAGTAAGATGAAGAAGGTTAATTAACTTAAATAAGTGAAAGAAATGATTTGAAGAAACTCTATATCGATTGCTAAATGTGTACTTACAAGAATATCGACTTTACACCTAAACATAAGAAGGTGGAATTCTTCCAAATGCACTGCCGTTATGGTTTTATATCCACTTCAGTAAAATGAAGAAGGTTAATTAACTTAAATAAGTGAAGGAAATGATTTGAAGAAACTCAATATCGATTGCTAAATGTGTATATAAAAGAATATCGACTTTATACCTAAATATAAAGAAAGTGGAATTCTTCCAAATGCACTGCCGCTGTGGCGTTATATCCACTTCAGTAAGATGAAGAAGGTTAATTAACTTAAATAAGTGAAGTAAATGATTTTAAGAAACTCAATATCGATTGCTAAATGTGTATATACAAGAATATCGACTTTATACCTAAATATAAGAAGGTGAAATTCTTCCAAATGCACTGCCGTTATGGCTTTATATCCACTTCAGTAAGATGAAGAAGGTTAATTAACTTTAATAAGTGAAGTAAATGATTTGAAGAAACTCAATATCGATTGATAAGTGTGTATATACAAGAATATCGACTTTATACCCAAATATAAGAAGGTGGAATTCTTCCAAATGCACTGATGTTATAACTTTATATCCACTTCAGTAAGATGAAGAAGGTTACTTAACTTAAATAAGTGAAAGTAAATGATTTGAAGAAACTCAATATTGATTACTAAATGTGGATATACAAGAATATCGACTTTATACCTAAATATAAGAAGGTGGAATTCTTCCAAATGCACTGCCGTTATGGCTTTATATCCACTTCAGTAAGATGAAGAAGGTTCATTAACTTAAATAAGTGAAGTAAATGATTTGAAGAAACTCAATATCGATACTGCTAAGTGTGTATATACAAGAATGTCGACTTTGTACCCAATCATAAGATTGTGGAATTCTTCAAATGCACTGCCGTTATAACTTTATATCCACTTCAGTAAGATGAAGAAAGTTAATTAACTTAAATAAGTGAAGTAAATGATTTAAAGAAACTCAATATCGATTGCTAAATGTATATACAAGAATATCGACTTTATACCTAAATATAAGATTGTGGAATTCTTCCAAATGCACTGCCGTTATGGCTTTATATCCACTTCAGTAAGATGAATGAGGTTAATTAACTTAAATAAGTGAAGTAAATGATTTGAAGAAACTCAATATCGATTGCTAAAAGTGTATATACAAGAATATCAACTTTATACCTAAATATAAGAAGGTGTAATTCTTCCAAATGCACTGCCGTTATGGCTTTATATCCACTTCAGTAAGATGAAGGAGGCTAATTAACTTAAATAAGTGAAGTAAATGATTTGACGCAACTCAATATGCTAAATGTGTGTATACAAGAAAATCGACTTTATACCTAAATATAAGATTGTGGAATTCTTCAAATGCACTGCCGTTATGGCTTTATATCAACTTCAGTAAGATAAAGAAGGTTAATTAACTTAAATAAGTGAAGTAAATGATTTGAAGAAACTCAATATCGATTGCTAAATGTGTATATACAAGAATATCGACTTTATTCCTCAATATAAGAATGTGGAATTCTTCCAAATGCACTGCCGTTTTAACTTTTATATCCACTT
Organism: Bactrocera neohumeralis; assembly: GCF_024586455.1. Taxonomy (NCBI): domain Eukaryota; kingdom Metazoa; phylum Arthropoda; class Insecta; order Diptera; family Tephritidae; genus Bactrocera; species Bactrocera neohumeralis. Next base: position 7,913 of record NW_026090389.1, read on the forward strand.
CAGTAAGATGAAGAAGGTTAATTAACTTAAATAAGTGAAGTAAATGATTTGAAGAAACTCAATATCGATTGCTGAATGTGTATATACAAGAAAATCGACTTTATACCCAAATATAAGATTGTCAAATTCTTCCAAATGCACTGCCGTTATGGTTTTATATCCACTTCAGTAAGATAAAGAATGTTAATTAACTTAAATAAGTGAAATAAATGATTTGAAGAAACTCAATATCGATTGCAAAATGTGTATATACAAGAATATCGACTTTATACCTAAACATAAGATTGTGGAATTCTTCCAAATGCACTGCCGTTATGGCTTTATATCCACTAGTAAGATGAAGAAGGTTAATTAACTTAAATAGTGAAGTAAATGATTTGAAAAAACACAATATCGATTGCTTAAAGTGTATATACAAGAATATCGACTTTATACCTAATTATAAGAAGGTGAAATTCTTCCAAATGCACTGCCGTTTTGGCTTTATATCCACTTCAGTAAGATGAAGAAGGTTAATTAACTAAATAAGTGAGGAAACAAAAGATTTAAAAAACTCCAATATCGATTGCTTAATGTATATAAAGAATATCGACTTTATACTAAATATAAGATTGTGGAATTCTTCCAAATGCACTGCCGTTTTGGTTTTATATCCACTTCAGTAAGATGAAGAAGGTTAATTAACTTAAATAAGTGAAGTAAATGATTTAAAGAAACTCAATATCGATTGCTAAATGTGTATATACAAGAATATCGACTTTATACCTAAATATAAGATTGTGGAATTCTTCCAAATGCACTGCTGTTATGGCTTTATATCCACTTCAGTAAGATGAAGAAGGTTAATTAACTTAAATAAGTGAAGGAAATGATTTGAAGAAACTTAATATCGATTGCTAAGTGTGTATATACAAGAATATCGACTTTATACCTAAATATAAGAAGGTGGAATTCTTCCAAATGCACTGCCGTTATGGCTTTATATCCACTTCAGTAAGATGAAGAAGGTTAATTAACTTAAATAAGTGAAGAAAATGATTTGAAAAAACTCAATATCGATTGCTAAATGTGTATATACAAGAATATCGACTTTGTGCATAAATATAAGACTGCGGAATTTTTCCAAATGCACTGCCGTTATAACTTATATATCCACTTCAACAGATGAAAGAAGGTTAATTAGCAAATAAGTGAAGAAATGATTTAGAAACTCAATATCAATTGCTAAGTGTGTGCTATACAAGAATATCACGACTTTAAATATGGTGGTGGAATTCTTTAAATGCACTGGAAAACTTTATATCATAGTAAGATGAAGAAGGTTAACTTTATCGTAAATTTTGCTAATATGTAAGTGTGCTTACAAGAATATCGACTTTATACCTAAATATAAGATTGTGGAATTTTCTAAATGCACTATTTTGCTTTTATATCCGCTTTCAGTAAGCTGAAGAATAGTTAATTAACTTAAATAAGTGAAGTAAAATGATTTGAAGAAAACTCAATATCAATTCCTAAATGTGTATATACAAGAATATCGAATTTATACCTAAATATAAGAAGGTGGAATTCTTCCAAATGCACTGCCGTTATGGCTTTATATCCACTTCAGTAAGATAAAGAAGGTTAATTAACTTAAATATGTTAAACTAATGGATTTGAAGCAACTCAATATCGATTCCTAAATGTGTATATACAAGAAAATCGACTTTAGACCTTAATATAAGATTGTGGAATTCTTCCAAATGCACTGCTGTTATAACTTTATATCCACTTCAGTAAGATGAAGAAGGTTAACTAACTTAAATAAGTGAAGTAAATGATTTAGAGAAACTCAATATCAATTGCTAAGTGTGTATATGCAAGAATATCGACTTTATACCTAAATGAAGAAACTTCAATTACTTTACTGATTCCAAATCACTTCATATATGAGGAATTAATTAACTTAAATAAGTAAGTAAATGATTTGAAGATTGTGGAATTCTTCCAAATGCACTGCGTTTTGGTTTTATATCCACTTCAGTAAGATAAAGAAAGTTAATTAACTTAAGTAAGTGAAGGAAATGATTTAAAGAAACTCAATATCGATTCCTAAGTGTGTATATACAAGAATATCGCTATAACTTTATATCCACTTCAAGTAAGATGGAGTTAATTAACTTAAATAAGTGAAATAAATGATTTGAAGAAAGTCAATATCGATTGCTTAAATGTGTATATACAAAAATATCGACTTTATACCTAAATATAAGATTGTGGAATTCTTCCAAATGCACTGCCGTTTTGGTTTTATATCCACTTCAGTAAGATGAAGAAGGTTAATTAACTTAAATAAGTGAAGTAAATGATTTGAAGAAACTCAATATCGATTCCTAAATGTGTATATACAAGAATATCGACTTTACACCTAAATATAAGAAGGTGGAATTCTTCCAAATGCACTGCCGTTTTGGCTTTATATCCACTTCAGTAAGATAAAGAAGGTTAATTAACTTAAATAAGTGAAGTAAATGATTTAAAGAAACTCAATATCGATTGCTAAGTGTGTATATGCAAGAATATCGACTTTATTCCTAAATATAAGATTGTGGAATTCTTCCAAATGCACTGCCGTTATAACTTTATATCCACTTCAGTAAGATGAAGAAGGTTAATTAACTTAAATAAGTGAAGTAAATGATTTAGAGAAACTCAATATCAATTGCTAAGTGTGTATATACAAGAATATCGACTTTATACCCAAATATAAGATTGTGGAATTCTTCCAAATGCACTGCCGTTATAACTTTATATCCACTTCAGTAAGATAAAGAAGGTTAATTAACTTAAATAAGTGAAGAAAATGATTTGAAGAAACTCAATATCAATTGCTAAATGTGTATATACAAGAATATCGACTTTATACCTAAATATAAGAAGGTGAATTCTTCCAAATGCACTGCCGTTATGGCTTTATGTCAACTTCAGTAAAATAAAGAAGGTTAATTAACTTAAATAAGTGAAGTAAATGATTTGAAGAAACTCAATATCGATTGCTTAAAGTGTATATACAAGAATATCGACTTTATACCTAAATATAAGAAGGTGAAATTCTTCCAAATGCACAGCCGTTATGGCTTTATATCCACTTCAGCGAGATGAAAAATGTTAATTAACTTAAATAAGTGAAGGAGATGATTTTACGAAACTCAATATCGATTGCTAAGTGTGTATATGCAAGAATATCGACTTTATACCTAAATATAAGATTGTGGAATTCTTCCAAATGCACTGCCGTTATAACTTTATATCCACTTCAGTAAGATGAAGAAGGTTAATTAACTTAAATAAGTGAAGTAAATGATTTTAGAGAAACTCAATATCGATTGCTAAATGTGTATATACAAGAATATCGAATTTATACCTAAATATAAGATTGTGGAATTCTTCCAAATACACTGCCGTTATAACTTTATATCCACTTCAGTAAGATGAAGAAGGTTAATTAACTTAAATAAGTGAAGTAAATGATTTAGAGAAACTCAATATCAATTGCTAAGTGTGTATATACAAGAATATCGACTTTATACCTAAATATAAGAAGGTGAAATTCTTCCAAATGCACTGCCGTTATGGCTTTATATCCACTTCAGTAAGATGAAGAAGGTTAATTAACTTAAATAGGTGAAGTAAATGATTTAGAGAAACTCAATATCAATTGCTAAGTGTGTATATACAAGAATATCGACTTTATACATAAATATAAGATTGCGGAATTCTTCCAAATGTACTGCAGTTATGGATTTATATCACCTTCAGTAAGGTGAAGAAGGTTAACTAACTTAAATAAGTGAAGTAAATGATTTAGAGAAACTCAATATCAATTGCTAAGTGTGTATATAAAAGAATATCGACTTTGTACCAAATATAAGATTGTGGAATTCTTCCAAATGCACTGCCGTTATAACTTTAATCCACTTCCAACGCCACAGTGGCTTCTTTTTAAGTAGCCACTTCAGGTAAGATGAAGAAGGTTAATTAATCAAATAAGTGACATAAATGATTTAGAGAAACTCACATTATCAATTGTTTATGTGTATATATACAAAAATATCGACTTTGTACCTAAAGTAAGATGTGGTGGAATTCTTTCTAAATGCACTGCTGCTATAACTTATATCCATTGAAGATGAATTAACCAATTTAAAAAATAAAAGAAGAAAACCTATCAATTTAAATAAAAAAGAAACGATTTAACCCAAATAAGATGTGGAATTTTCCCAAACACTGGCTTTATTTTTTATACCATTTGAAATAAAAAAAGAAAACAAATAATAAATGAGAAAAACCAATCATTAAAAATTAT
>NW_026090390.1:0-13046 GCF_024586455.1 Bactrocera neohumeralis
CATTTTTGTATTCAGGTATAAAGTCGATTTTCTTGTATATGCACATTTAGCAGTCGATATTGAGTTTCTTAAATCATTAATTTAACATATATAAGTTAATTAACCTTCTTCGTTTTACTGAAGTTGACATAAGGCCATAACGGTAGTGCGTTTGGAAGAATTCGACATTCTTATATTCAGGTCTTAATTCGTTTTTCTTGTATATACACATTTAGCAGTCGATATAGTTTTCTGTAAATTATTAACATAAAATATTTAAGATAACTAACCTTCTTCATCTTACTGAAGTTGACATAGAGCCATAACGGCAGTACATTTGGAAGAATTCGACAATCTTATATTCAGGTATAAAGTCCATTTTCTTGTATATAAACATTTAGCAGTCGATATTGAGTTGCTTTAAATCTTTAATTTAACAGATTTGAGTTAATTAACCTTCTTCATCTTACTGAATTTGGCATAGAGCCATAACGGCAGTGCATTTGGAAGAATTCGACAATCCTTATATTAAGGTATAAAGTCGATTTTTTTGTAGATACACATTAAGCAGTCGCTGTTGAGTTGCGTCAAATCATTAAATTAACATAATTAAGATAATTAGCCTTCTTCATCTTACTGAAGTTGACATAAAGCCATAACGGCAGTGTATTTGGAAGAATTCGACAATCTTATATTCAGGTATAAAGTCGATTTTCTTGTACATACACATTTACCAGTCGATATTGACGTCCTCAGATCATTAATTTAACATATTTAAGTTAATTTACCTTCTTCGTCTTACTGAAGTTGTTCTAAAGCCATAACGGCAGTGCATTTGGAAAAATTCGACAATCTTATATTCAGGTATAAAGTCGACTTTCTTGTATATACACATTTAGCAGTCGATATTGCGTTGCTTCAAATCATTACTTTAACATATTTGAGTTAATTAATCTTCTTCATCTTACTGCAGTTTGCACAGAGCCATAAAAGCAGTGCATTTGGAAGAATTCGACAATCTTATATTCAGGTCTAAAGTCGATTTTCTTGCACATACACATTTAGCAGTCGAAATTGAGTTGCCTTAAATCATTAATTTAACATATTTAAGTTATTTAACCTTCTTCACCTTACTGAAGTTGGAATAAAACCATAGCGGCAGTGCATTTGGAAGAATTCGACAATCTTATATTCAGGTATAAAGTCGATTTTCTTGTATATACACATTTAGCAATCGATATTGATTTGCATCAAATCATTAATTTAACATATTTAAGTTAATTAACCTTCTACATCTTCCTGAGGTTGACATTAAGCCATACCGGCAACGCATTTGGAAGAATTCGACAATCTTATATTCAGGTATAAAGTCGGTTTTCTTGTACATACACATTTAGCAGTCGATGTTGAGTTGCTTAAATCATTAACATCAAATATTTAAGCTAATTAACCTTCTTTATCCTGCTGAAGTTGGCATAAAGCCATAACGGCAGTGCATTTGCAAGAATTGGACAATCTTATATTCAGGTATATGTAAAGTCGATTTTGACATAAAGCCATAACGGCATAACGGCATTGCATTTGGAAGAATTCACAATCTTATATTAAGGTATAAAGTCGATTTTCTTGTATATACACATTAAGCAATCGATATTGAGTTGCCTCAAATCATTAACATCAATATTTAAGTTAATTAACCTTCTTCATATTACTGAAGTTGACAAAAGCCATAACGGCAGTACATTTGGAAGAATTCGACAATCTTATATTCAGGTATAAAGTCGATTTTCTTGTATATACACATTCAGCTATCGATATTGAGTTGCTTTAAATCATTAATTTAACATATTTCAGTTAATTAACCTTCTTTATATTACTGAATTTGGCATAAAGCCATAACGGCAGTGCATTTGGAAGAATTGGACAATCTTATATTCAGGTATAAAGTCGGTTTTCTTGTACATACACATTTAGCAGTCGATATTGAGTTGCTTTAAGTCATTAATTTAACATATTTAAGTTAATTTACCTTCTTCGTCTTACTGAAGTTGACAAAAGGCCATAACGGCATTGCATTTGGAAGATTTCGAGAATCTTATATTCAGCCATGAAGTCGATTTTCTTGTTTATACACAATTAGCAATCGATATTGCGTTGCTTCAAATCATTACTTTAACATATTTGAGTTAATTAATCTTCTTCATCTTACTGCAGTTTGCACAGAGCCATAAAAGCAGTGCATTTGGAAGAATTCGACAATCTTATATTCAGGTCTAAAGTCGATTTTCTTGCACATACACATTTAGCAGTCGAAATTGAGTTGCCTTAAATCATTAATTTAACATATTTAAGTTATTTAACCTTCTTCACCTTACTGAAGTCGACATATAGCCATAACGGCAGTACATTTGGAAGAATTCGACAATCTTATATTCAGGTATAAAGTCGATTTTCTTGTATATACACATTCAGCTATCGATATTGAGTTGCTTTAAATCATTAATTTAACATATTTCAGTTAATTAACCTTCTTTATATTACTGAATTTGGCATAAAGCCATAACGGCAGTGCATTTGGAAGAATTGGACAATCTTATATTCAGGTATAAAGTCGGTTTTCTTGTACATACACATTTAGCAGTCGATGTTGAGTTGCTTAAATCATTAACATCAAATATTTAAGCTAATTAACCTTCTTTATCTTGCTGAAGTTGACATAAAGCCATAACGGCAGTGCATTTGCAAGAATTGGACAATCTTATATTCAGGTATATGTAAAGTCGATTTTTTTTGTATATACACATTTAGCAGTCGATATTGAGTTGTTATAAATCATAAATACAACATATTTAAGTTAATTAGCCTTCTTCATCTTACCGAAGTTTACATAAAGCCATAACGGCAGTGCATTTGGAAGAATTCGACAAGCTTATATTCAGCTATAAAGTCGATTTTCTTGTATATACACAATTAACAATCGGTATTGGGTTGCTTCAAATCATTGCTATAACATATTTAAGTTAATTAACCTTATTCATATTACTGAAGTTGACATAAAGCCGTACCGGCAACGCATTTGGAAGAACTCGTTAATCTTATATTCAGGTATAAAGTCGGTTTTCTTGCACATACACATTTAGCAGTCGATATTGAGTTGCTATAAATCATTAATACAACATATTTAAGTTAATTAACCTTCTTCATTTTACTGAAGTTGACATAAAGCCATAACGGCAGTGCATTTGGAAGAATTCGACAAACTTATATTCAGCTATAAAGTCGATTTTCTTGTACATACACAATTAACAATCGGTATTGGGTTGCTTCAAATCATTAATTTAACATAGTTAAGTTAATTAACCTTCTTCATCTTACCGAAGTTGACATAAAGCCATAATGACTGCGCATTTGGAAGAAATCGACAATCTTATTCTGGTATAAAGTCGATTTTCTTGCACATACACATTTAGCAGTCGAAATTGAGTTGCTATAAATCATTAATATAACATATTTAAGTTAATTAACCTTCTTCATATTACATCAATTATTTAAGGAGCAACACACAACTGGAATGCCGCGTCCTTTTCTATGGCACTGAATACATTCCTCGGACGTATCTTTCGCACGTATTCAGCCGCCCGCATATTTCGTTTTTTAAAACTCGGCAACCGGGATTCAGCACCAATTTTTCGCAGGCAGCCTTATATCATTATACTCGCAATAAAATTATCTTTATTTTTGTATAAGGTTTATCGCGTAAGTCGATAGGTGCAAATCACTATTTTTAAGTTACTTGTATGTACCTGGCAACCCAATAATTGCACCGGGAAAAAGAAGGCAACCCAGTGTTTGCATATTCTACAAGCTATATGCTTTCGATTAGTCTACTGCTTATTGCGTAAGAGAGTGGGTGTATTGTTAAAAAAAATCTTTTTTTTAATTATTAATTAATTACACTTAGCATCACAATTTCAAGGCAACCTCCTCGAAATTAATATTTTAATTTAACAAATTTTATATAAAAAGTATTTTCATCCCGTAATACGATGGGTGATGGTCGTACTATGGTGGGATCTCCTGCTAACTTAGCAGTCGACATTGAGTTGTTATAAATCATTAATATAAAATATTTAAACGGCATAACGGCAATGCATTTGGAAGAATTCCACAATCTTATATCTAGGTATAAAGTCGATTTTCTTGTAAACACACATTTAGCAATCGATATTGAGTTGCTGCAAATGATTAGTTTAACATATTTAAGTTAATTAATCTTCTTCATCTTACTAAAATTGACATAAAGCCATAACGGCATAACGGCAATGCATAAGGAAGAATTTACAATCTTATATTACGTATAAAGTCGATTTTCTTGTAAACACACATTTAGCAATCGATATTGAGTTGCTGCAAATGATTAGTTTAATATATTTAAGTTAATTAACCTTCTTCATCTTACTGAAGTTGACATAAAGCCATAACGGCATAAGGGCAGTGCATTTGTAAGAATTCCACAATCTTATATTTAGGTATGTCTAAAGTCGATTTTCTTGTAAACACACATTTAGCAATCGATATTGAGTTGCTGCAAATGATTAGTTTAACATATTTAAGTTAATTAACCTTCTTCATCTTATTGAGGTTGACATAAAGCCATAACGGCATAACGGCAATGCATTTGTAGGAATTCCACAATCTTATATTTAGGTATAAAGTCGATTTTCTTGTAAACACACATTTAGCAATCGATATTGAGTTGCTGCAAATGATTAGTTTAACATATTTAAGTTAATTAACCTTCTTCATCTTACTGAAGTTGACATAAAGCCATAACGGCATAACGGCAATGCATTTGTAAGAATTCCACAATCTTATATTTAGTATAAAGTCGATTTTCTTGTAAACACACATTTAGCAATCGATATTGAGTTGCTGCAAATGATTAGTTTAACATATTTAAGTTAATTAACCTTCTTCATCTTACTGAAGTTGACATAAAGCCATAACGGCATAACGGCAGTGCATTTGTAAGAATTCCACAATCTTATATTTAGGTATAAAGTCGATTTTCTTGTAAACACACATTTAGCAATCGATATTGAGTTGCTGCAAATGATTAGTTTAATATATTTAAGTTAATTAACCTTCTTCATCCTACTGAAGTTGACATAAAGCCATAACGGCATAACGGCAATGCATTTGTAGGAATTCCGTAATCTTATATTTAGGTATAAAGTCGATTTTCTTGTAAACACACATTTAGCAATCGATATTGAGTTGCTGCAAATGATTAGTTTAATATATTTAAGTTAATTAACCTTCTTCATCTTATTGAAGTTGACATAAAGCCATAACGGCATAACGGCAATGCATTTGTAAGAATTCCACAATCTTATATTTAGGTATAAAGTCGATTTTCTTGTAAACACACATTTAGCAATCGATATTGAGTTGCTGCAAATGATTAGTTTAACATATTTAAGTTAATTAACCTTCTTCATCTTATTGAGGTTGACATAAAGCCATAAAGCCATAACGGCATAACGGCAATGCATTTGTAGGAATTCCACAATCTTATATTTAGGTATAAAGTCGATTTTCTTGTAAACACACATTTAGCAATCGATATTGAGTTGCTGCAAATGATTAGTTTAATATATTTAAGTTAATTAACCTTCTTCATCTTATTGAAGTTGACATAAAGCCATAACGGCATAACGGCAATGCATTTGTAGGAATTCCACAATCTTATATTTAGGTATAAAGTCGATTTTCTTGTAAACACACATTTAGCAATCGATATTGAGTTGCTGCAAATGATTAGTTTAATATATTTAAGTTAATTAACCTTCTTCGTCTTATTGAAGTTGACATAAAGCCATACCGGCATAACGGCATAACGGCAATGCATTTGGAAGAATTCCACAATTTTATATTTAGGTATAAAGTCGATTTTCTTGTAAACACACATTTAGCAATCGATATTGAGTTGCTGCAAATGATTAGTTTAATATATTTAATTTAATTAATTAACCTTCTTCATCTTATTGAAGTTGACATAAAGCCATAACGGCATTGCATTTGGAAGAATTCCACAATCTTATATTCAGGTATAAAGTCGATTTTCTTGTAAACACACATTTAGCAATCGATATTGAGTTGCTGCAAATGATTAGTTTAATATATTTAAGTTAATTAACCTTCTTCATCTTATTGAAGTTGACATAAAGCCATAACGGCATAACGGCAATGCATTTGTAAGAATTCCACAATTTTATATTTAGGTATAAAGTCGATTTTCTTGTAAACACACATTTAGCAATCGATATTGAGTTGCTGCAAATGATTAGTTTAACATATTTAAGTTAATTAATCTTCTTTATCTTACTGAAGTTGACATAAAGCCATAACGGCATAACGGCAATGCATTTGGAAGAATTCCACAATCTTATATTTAGGTATGTATAAAGTCGATTTTCTTGTAAACACACATTTAGCAATCGATATTGAGTTGCTGCAAATGATTAGTTTAATATATTTAAGTTAATTAACCTTCTTCATCTTATTGAAGTTGACATAAAGCCATAACGGCATAACGGCAATGCATTTGTAGGAATTCCACAATCTTATATTTAGGTATAAAGTCGATTTTCTTGTAAACACACATTTAGCAATCGATATTGAGTTGCTGCAAATGATTAGTTTAACATATTTAAGTTAATTAACCTTCTTCATCTTATTGAAGTTGACATAAAGCCATAACGGCATAACGGCAATGCATTTGGAAGAATTCCACAATCTTATATTTAGGTATAAAGTCGATTTTCTTGTAAACACACATTTAGCAATCGATATTGAGTTGCTGCAAATGATTAGTTTAACATATTTAAGTTAATTAACCTTCTTCATCTTATTGAGGTTGACATAAAGCCATAACGGCATAACGGCAATGCATTTGTAGGAATTCCGCAATCTTATATTTAGGTATAAAGTCGATTTTCTTGTAAACACACATTTAGCAATCGATATTGAGTTGCTGCAAATGATTAGTTTAACATATTTAAGTTAATTAACCTTCTTCATCTTACTGAAGTTGACATAAAGCCATAACGGCATAACGGCAATGCATTTGTAAGAATTCCACAATCTTATATTTAGGTATAAAGTCGATTTTCTTGTAAACACACATTTAGCAATCGATATTGAGTTGCTGCAAATGATTAGTTTAATATATTTAAGTTAATTAACCTTCTTCATCTTATTGAAGTTGACATAAAGCCATAACGGCATAACGGCAGTGCATTTGTAAGAATTCCGTAATCTTATATTTGAGTATAAAGTCGATTTTCTTGTAAACACACATTTAGCAATCGATATTGAGTTGCTTCAAATGATTAGTTTAATATATTTAAGTTAATTAACCTTCTTCATCTTATTGAAGTTGACATAAAGCCATAACGGCATAACGGCAGTGCATTTGGAAGAATTCCACAATCTTATATCTAGATACAAAGTCAATTTTCTTGTAAACACACATTTAGCAATCGACATTGAGTTGCTGCAAATGATTAGTTTAATATATTTAAGTTAATTAACCTTCTTCATCTTATTGAAGTGGATATAAAGTTATAATATGCATTTGGAAGAATTCCACAATCTTTTATTTAGGTATAAAGTCGATTTTCTTGTAAACACACATTTAGCAATCGATATTGAGTTGCTGCAAATGATTAGTTTAATATATTTAAGTTAATTAACCTTCTTCATCTTATTGAAGTTGACATAAAGCCATAACGGCATAACGGCAATGCATTTGTAAGAATTCCACAATCTTATATTTAGGTATAAAGTCGATTTTCTTGTAAACACACATTTAGCAATCGATATTGAGTTGCTGCAAATGATTAGTTTAATATATTTAAGTTAATTAACCTTCTTCATCTTATTGAAGTTGACATAAAGCCATAACGGCATAACGGCAATGCATTTGTAAGAATTCCACAATTTTATATTTAGGTATAAAGTCAATTTTCTTGTAAACACACATTTGACAACCGACATTGAGTTGCTGCAAATGATTAGTTTAACATATTTAAGTTAATTAATCTTCTTCATCTTACTGAAGTTGACATAAAGCCATAACGGCATAACGGCAATGCATTTGTAGGAATTCCGCAATCTTATATTTAGGTATAAAGTCGATTTCTTGTAAACACACATTTAGCAATCGATATTGAGTTGCTGCAAATGATTAGTTTAACATATTTGAGTTAGTTAACCTTCTTTAACTTATTGAGGTTGACATAAAGCCATAACGGCATAACGGCAATGCATTTATAGGATTCCGCAATCTTATATTTAGGTATAAAGTCGATTTTCTGTAAACACACATTTAGCAATCGATATTGAGTTGCTGCAAATGATTAGTTTAATATATTTAAGTTAATTAACCTTCTTCATCTTATTGAAGTTGACATAAAGCCATAACGGCATAACGGCAATGCATTTGGAAGAATTCCACAATCTTATATTTAGGTATGCACAAAGTCGATTTTCTTGTAAACACACATTTAGCAATCGATATTGAATTGATGCAAATGATTATTTTAATATATTTAAGTTAATTAACCTTCTTCATCTTATTGAAGTTGACATAAAGCCATAACGGCATAACGGCAATGCATTTGTAAGAATTCCACAATCTTATATTTAGGTATAAAGTCGATTTTCTTGTAAACACACATTTAGCAATCGATATTGAGTTGCTGCAAATGATTAGTTTAATATATTTAAGTTAATTAACCTTCTTCATCTTATTGAAGTTTACATAAAGCCATAACGGCATAACGGCAATGCATTTGTAGGAATTCCGCAATCTTATATTTAGGTATGTATAAAGTCGATTTTCTTGTAAACACACATTTAGCAATCGATATTGAGTTGCTGCAAATGATTAGTTTAACATATTTAAGTTAATTAACCTTCTTCATCTTACTGAAGTTGACATAAAGCCATAACGGCATAACGGCAATGCATTTGTAAGAATTCCACGATCTTACATTTAGGTATGTATAAAGTCGATTTTCTTGTAAACACACATTTAGCAATCGATATTGAGTTGCTGCAAATGATTAGTTTAATATATTTAAGTTAATTAACCTTCTTCATCTTATTGAAGTTGACATAAAGCCATAACGGCATAACGGCAATGCATTTGGAAGAATTCCACAATCTTATATTTAGGTATAAAGTCGATTTTCTTGTAAACACACATTTAGCAATCGATATTGAGTTGCTGCAAATGATTAGTTTAACATATTTAAGTTAATTAACCTTCTTCATCTTATTGAAGTTGACATAAAGCCATAACGGCATAACGGCAATGCATTTAACGGCAATGCATTTTAAGAATTCCACAATCTTATATTTAGGTATAAAGTCGATTTTCTTGTAAACACACATTTAGCAATCGACATTGAGTTGCTGCAAATGATTAGTTTAATATATTTAAGTTAATTAACCTTCTTCGTCTTATTGAAGTTGACATAAAGCCATACCAGCATAACGGCATAACGGCAATGCATTTGTAAGAATTCCACAATCTTATATTCAGGTATAAAGTCGATTTTCTTGTAAACACACATTTAGCAATCGATATTGAGTTGCTGCAAATGATTAGTTTAATATATTTAAGTTAATTAACCTTCTTCATCCTACTGAAGTTGACATAAAGCCATAACGGCATAACGGCAGTGCACTTGTAGCAATTCCACAATATTATATCTAGATATAAAGTCGATTTTCTTGTAAACACACATTTAGCAATCGAAATTGAGTTGCTGCAAATGATTAGTTTAATATATTTAAGTTAATTAACCTTCTTCATCTTATTGAAGTTGACATAAAGCCATAACGGCATAACGGCAATGCATTTGTAAGAATTCCGCAATCTTATATTTAGGTATAAAGTCGATTTTCTTGTAAACACACATTTAGCAATCGATATTGAGTTGCTGCAAATGATTAGTTTAACATATTTAAGTTAATTAACTTTCTTCATCCTACTGAAGTTGACATAAAGCCATAACGGCATAACGGCATAACGGCAATGCATTGGGAAGAATTCCACAATTTTATATTTAGGTATAAAGTCGATTTTCTTGTAAACACACATTTAGCAATCGATATTGAGTTGCTGCAAATGATTAGTTTAATATATTTAAGTTAATTAACCTTCTTCATCTTATTGAAGTTGACATAAAGCCATAACGGCATAACGGCAATGCATTTGTAAGAATTCCACAATCTTATATTTAGGTATAAAGTCGATTTTCTTGTAAACACACATTTAGCAATCGATATTGAGTTGCTGCAAATGATTAGTTTAATATATTTAAGTTAATTAACCTTCTTCATCTTACTGAAGTTGACATAAAGCCATAACGGCATTGCATTTGAAGAATTCCACAATCTTATATTTAGGTGTAAAGTCGATTTTCTTGTAAACACACATTTAGCAATCGATATTGAGTTGCTGCAAATGATTAGTTTAACATATTTAAGTTAATTAACCTTCTTCATCTTATTGAAGTTGACATAAAGCCATAACGGCATAACGGCAATGCATTTGGAAGAATTCCACAATCTTATATCTAGATATAAAGTCGATTTTCTTGTAAACACACATTTAGCAATCGATATTGAGTTGCTGCAAATGATTAGTTTAATATATTTAAGTTAATTAACCTTCTTCATCCTACTGAAGTTGACATAAAGCCATAACGGCATAACGGCAGTGCATTTGTAAGAATTCCGTAATCTTATATTTAGGTATAAAGTCGATTTTCTTGTAAACACACATTTAGCAATCGATATTGAGTTGCTGCAAATGATTAGTTTAATATATTTAAGTTAATTAACCTTCTTCGTCTTATTGAAGTTGACATAAAGCCATAACGGCATAACGGCATAACGGCAATGCATTTGGAAGAATTCCACAATTTTATATTTAGGTATAAAGTTCGATTTTCTTGTAAACACACATTTAGCAATCGACATTGAGTTGCTGCAAATGATTAGTTTAATATATTTAAGTTAATTAACCTTCTTCATCTTATTGAAGTTGACATAAAGCCATAACGGCATAACGGCAATGCATTTGGAAGAATTCCACAATCTTATATTTAGGTATGTATAAAGTCGATTTTCTTGTAAACACACATTTAGCAATCGATATTGAGTTGCTGCAAATGATTAGTTTAATATATTTAAGTTAATTAACCTTCTTCATCTTATTGAAGTTTACATAAAGCCATAACGGCATAACGGCAATGCATTTGTAGGAATTCCGCAATCTTATATTTAGGTATAAAGTCGATTTTCTTGTAAACACACATTTAGCAATCGATATTGAGTTGCTGCAAATGATTAGTTTAATATATTTAAGTTAATTAACCTTCTTCATCTTATTGAAGTTGACATAAAGCCATAACGGCATAACGGCAATGCATTTGGAAGAATTCCACAATCTTATATCTAGGTATAAAGTTGATTTTCTTGTAAACACACATTTAGCAATCGATATTGAGTTGCTGCAAATGATTAGTTTAATATATTTAAGTTAATTAACCTTCTTCATCTTATTGAAGTTGACATAAAGCCATAACGGCATAACGGCAATGCATTTGTAGGAATTCCACAATCTTATATTTAGGTATAAAGTCGATTTTCTTGTAAACACACATTTAGCAATCGATATTGAGTTGCTGCAAATGATTAGTTTAACATATTTGAGTTAGTTAACCTTCTTCAACTTATTGAGGTTGACATAAAGCCATAACGGCATAACGGCAATGCATTTGTAGGAATTCCACAATCTTATATTTAGGTATAAAGTCGATTTTCTTGTAAACACACATTTAGCAATCGATATTGAGTTGCTGCAAATGATTAGTTTAATATATTTAAGTTAATTAACCTTCTTCATCTTATTGAAGTTGACATAAAGCCATAACGGCATAACGGCAATGCATTTGTAAGAATTCCACAATCTTATATTTAGGTATAAAGTCGATTTTCTTGTAAACACACATTTAGCAATCGATATTGAGTTGCTGCAAATGATTAGTTTAATATATTTAAGTTAATTAACCTTCTTCATCTTATTGAAGTTGACATAAAGCCATAACGGCATAACGGCAATGCATTTGTAAGAATTCCACAATCTTATATTTAGGTATAAAGTCGATTTTCTTGTAAACACACATTTAGCAATCGATATTGAGTTGCTGCAAATGATTAGTTTAATATATTTAAGTTAATTAACCTTCTTCATCTTATTGAAGTTGACATAAAGCCATAACGGCATAACGGCAATGCATTTGTAAGAATTCCACAATCTTATATTTAGGTATAAAGTCGATTTTCTTGTAAACACACATTTAGCAATCGATATTGAGTTGCTGCAAATGATTAGTTTAACATATTTAAGTTAATTAACTTTCTTCATCTTACTGAAGTTGACATAAAGCCATAACGGCATAACGGCAATGCATTTGTAGGAATTCCGCAATCTTATATTTAGGTATAAAGTCGATTTTCTTGTAAACACACATTTAGCAATCGATATTGAGTTGCTGCAAATGATTAGTTTAATATATTTAAGTTAATTAACCTTCTTCATCTTATTGAAGTTGACATAAAGCCATAACGGCATAACGGCAATGCATTTGGAAGAATTCCGCAATCTTATATTTAGGTATAAAGTCGATTTTCTTGTAAACACACATTTAGCAATCGATATTGAGTTGCTGCAAATGATTAGTTTAATATATTTAAGTTAATTAACCTTCTTCATCTTATTGAAGTTGACATAAAGCCATAACGGCATAACGGCAATGCATTTGGAAGAATTCCACAATCTTATATTTAGGTATGTATAAAGTCGATTTTCTTGTAAACACACATTTAGCAATCGATATTGAGTTGCTGCAAATGATTAGTTTAATATATTTAAGTTAATTAACCTTCTTCATCTTATTGAAGTTGACATAAAGCCATAACGGCAT
>NW_026090391.1:0-16587 GCF_024586455.1 Bactrocera neohumeralis
TTTCAAACACCATTTTCTTTTACACACTGTTGCTAAAAAAGAAAAAAGTATCCCCAAAAATTTTTTTAATTCCTTAGGGTTTCCCTTTTGATTTTAATTGGGATTAACCTTTATGTCAACAGAAATTTTTTCTTTTTCCCAAAAGACAACTTTTCCCGGGGAAAACCATAATTTTTTTTTAAAGGGTTTAATTGGGGTAAAATGAAAGGGGGCCCTTTTTACATGTTTTTAATTAAATTTTTAAATTTTAAAAAAGGGAAAAATAAAAATTTTTTGGGGAACCTTAAAAAGTACAAAATGGCAGATGGGGTTTATTAGAGCCCGAATTTGAAAATGAATCCAATGAAAATATCTGGGGAGAAAGAGGAGTAGGGGGTCCCGATAGCGATGAAAGGAGCCCTTTGAAAAGAAAACGCAATAGGGCCCGTTATAAATTCAGCTAAATCTGATTGGGAAAACCAAAAGCCACCGAAACAATCCCCCAAATAGATAGTGACGATATTGGAAAGAAGAGCCAGGGAACTTGGGGAAATTCTCTTGTTACAGGGGGATCGAACAAATTGGGAAACAACCCAAAAAAACCGAGAGTGGGGGGCACAACGAATTTTTTGATCTGGGTGGGGCCAAAACGCCTAACTGATGGTAAAACTATAATGGAAAAAATTCCCAAACTTTTAAAAAATGACAAAAAAATTGTGACGTAATAATCCGTCAAACAAAAAGCCCAAAACTTTTTTAAAATGTTAAAAGAATTTCGGGGGCACTGGCTTTACCAAAATTTTCCCTCAAAAAGCCAAAAACCATAAAAGTTTGGTGGATTGCGACTCATTATCGTATTCAAAGGGGCAAATCTCACGGAAAAGGGGGCGTCCGGGGAACAAAATTTAGAAAAGTGGGCAAAGGAAAACCCTGGGGATGGGCCCAATTTTGGGGCGTTGTTTTTTGACAACTTTTTACAACACAAAACAAAAAAATTGATGAACAATCCAAAATTTCCATACTGGAACGTAAAAGCCCCCGATTTTTGAAAAAATTGTCCATTGAAAAAGGGGCCCCAAACCAAAACCCACCATAGCATTGTAGGCTTGCCATGGCTCAATTTCCCTAAAAAAAAAAAAAGCTTTGTGCTTTACAAATGCACTATGATAAAATTTTTGGTCTTAGCTAAAGCTATGATAATGATTACAACAAGCAAAGGTGGTGTTGACAATATGGAAAAATGCCTTGCTGGGGGCTTTTACAAACCAAAAAGATGGCCGGCTTTTTTTAAAATATTCTGGATTTTGGCCTTTCCCGCATATATTTTTCAGGGAAAAAAAATCCAAAATGAAGGTGTCAACGCCGGCGCGGTTTCTCCAATCTCGGAAAACTCCCCTGGGATAATTTGGTGCCCAACCCCAAAATTAAAAATTTTTAAAGGCCGTGAACCCATAACGGGTTTTGCTGGCGTGCGGGAGGGCGGGAAAACCGGGTCGATAAAGTTGGGGGTTCCCTTACTTTTTTCTAAAAGGGCCCCAGACTAAAAAGCTTCATTCTGAAACCCATTTTTCGAGCATAAAGGATACCCCTCCTGAATTCCCAAAAATGTAAAAAAATTATTTTTTTTAAATTTTTTTAAATTTTATTTCTTAAAAAATTTTTATTAAAAAATTTAAAATTAATAAATTTAAAAAAAATTTTTTACTTTTTAAATTTTTTGGTTAAAAATTCAATGTGTTACGGTATGCTCTCTGTTGACTAAGGGTTATTTTAGTTTTTGGTCTTTCTCAGTTCCAGGGGGTATCCTCGTTTAACAAACCACAAAAACCTTAGACCCAAACATAATTTTAAATTTTCGGTTACGGATCAGGAAATATGGTCTTTAAACAAAAAAGTTATTTGAACGTCTTTGACATAAAGGGTTTAAAATCGAAGCTTTTTTTCGTTTGGGCTTTTACCATTTGAAATTAACGTTTACTGGTTTTGAAATTTTTAAATTTAAGAACTTCAAACACTCAAAGTGGAAATTAATGGGGTAAGCATAGACAAAGCAACCACTGTGGCTGCAATGTACATATGTATGTACATATATTTGGAAGATGATATACGAGCTGATGACTGCCAAACTGTACATTTACAGTTAAGCATATTTGTTTTAATTTTTCGAAATTTTTATATAAATATACATACACTTTGTCCTTAAAGGAGCGGTTTCAAAAAGATACTTATAACTTTCAGGAGAATTCTTTTTCAAACTCTTCTGAAATTAAAACAATTTGTCGAACTTTCACGGACAGTTTTTCACTTTTAGGTATTAGCAAATTTTTATTTTAAAACGAAAAAGAAAAGTCTAAGTTTGAGGTAACTGAACACAAGTCACATTATTAGAAACACGCTGCCTCAATTTAAAATAACTTTCACATACAAGTATGTATTTTCTGATTTATGGTCATGGAAGTTCGAAAATCTTACTCTTAGGTATATGGGGGCTAAGAGAATTATTGGCCTGATTGAACCCATTTATAGTACATACACAGACTTACTATTCATAAAAAGATTCTTTCCGAAATACCAATATGCGATATTCCCATAGATTTTACAATATTTTCGTTCGGTTCATTGTGGGAACTGATGTCCACATATTCGCAATTATTGACTTCAACAGTTTTAGTCCGCAAATTGGCATTCTGCCAGGTGAAAGAATAGGAAGTCGGCGTGATTTTGATACTTTTTATATCATTCCAAGTGATTTTATTTCGCTTTTAGTAGTTTTACCGATTAGACAGCGGAGTTACGCCTATGTTTTTAAAAGTTGTGAATTGAGTTGCCTTGGAGCATAGTATTGAAGCCAGTCTCGAACAGCGTTCGCAGTATGCTTCGGGTCGTTATCTTGTTAGAAAATCTATTAATTTCCCAAACCCAAGTTATCAACAGATGGCTTCAGATTTTGTTCCAATATGGTTTTGTATTGATAACGGTCCATATTACCCTCGACAAAAAGCAAACGACTCACTCCAGACGACGCAATGGCATCCCAAACCATAATGTTACCGCCGCCATGTTTAACTGTGGGTACAATATTTTTTAGATCAAGTGCGGTTTTTTGTATTTGGTTTTTCTCAAACTTTTGAACGATCATCACTTCCGGAAAATATTATACTTACTTTTTTTCGTCAGTAAATAAAACACGTTTCCTAAAAGTATATTTTCTTGTCTAGATGGGCACAGCAAACTGAAGGCGAAGTTTACGATTCTTGGCTGAAATTAGTGGTTTTCTACGTTCTACTCTGCTATGAAATCCATTGTCGTGTAGAACATTTCTTATTGTTCGAGAAGTAACAGTTATATTGGAACATTTTCGATGTGTTCCACAATTTTAGAGCACTTTTTTTTGAATCCTGGTTGACTACTTTAATAATACACAACATCGCGTCTTGAAAGTTTCTTAGGTGTACCAGTTCAAGCTTATTTTCGGTACCATTGATATTTTTATAATTTCAAATGATTGTTTGTACAGTAGCACGATTTAGTTTCTAGCAATAGTAATTTCTCCATGATTTGTTTTCTTTTCGAGATACACCACAATATTTCTAAATGAAACGTGAATTTTTTTTGATTATGCATTTTCAATGACAAAAGTAAAAGGAACTCCACTATAATTATCGCTTTATCCACTCAAATAATTGCATTGCTTGTAATTTAAAATATGGAGATCAATGAAAACTGTATTAGACTTTCTTTATCTTAATTTTCTGTTTTGATATTAAGAGTTTGCTATGCTAATTTATTATTATGTTTTCCTTAATAATTTCGGTTCTATATTTTAATATATTTCTTTCCCCAACTTTCCTACAACATTGATATAATTTTTATTTTCAAATATCGCTCCAAATTTTAAACGTTGAGGGTGTATAACTTTTTTTATTTTCACGGTCTTATTTATCGGTTTCCAAATTTTGTTCCGGATTACATCAAAATTTTTGAGGGGTCAGAACATTATCAGAGTTGTCTAATAGTTTTTCATTTCGTTTGACTGTATTTTTATTCGGTCCATCTTACAGATAATTGACATCAGTGGTTCAAAAACCGTTTTGATTATGAATGTTAAAGCTATTCACGGCTGTATATCGGGTGATTTTAAAAGAGGATAACTTTTTTTAAAAAAACGATTATTAATTTGAAAGAACTGGTTCATTTTTATTTATTTGTCAACCAAGAGATTGGTTCATGAAACATTTATGCGTTTTTTTTGTCCATCAAATTTTTCACAGATAAATTTCGAGAGTTTATTTGTAGTTTTCAAAACCGTTTGAATGTTGACTTAGCTATGTCACGGCTCCGTCTTAAGAGCTTGATAACTTTTTTTTTAAAAAACGCATAAAATTTCCATTCGGAAAGTGACCAATTTTGACCGCGGCTGCGCAGTGGTCCTTTTTCGAGCATTTCGGCCGGAATAGCCCGAATTTCTTCGGAAATGTTGTCTTCCAAAGCTGGAATAGTTGCTGGTTTATTTCTGTAGACTTTAGACTTGACGTAGCCCCACAAAAATAGTCTAAAGGCGTTAAATCGCATGATCTTGGTGGCCAACTTACGGGTCCATTTCTTGAGATGAATTGTTCTCCGAAGTTTTCCCTCAAAATGGCCATAGAATCGCGAGCTGTGTGGCATGTAGCGCCATCTTGTTCGGCTTCATTCTTGCACGAGTTCAGTTCTTCCATTTTGGCAACAAAAAGTTTGTGAGCATCGAACGATAGCGATCGCCATTCACCGTAACGTTGCGTCCAACAGCATCTTTGAAAAAATACGGTCCAATGATTCCACCAGCGTACAAACCACACCAAACATTGCATTTTTCGGGATGCATGGGCAGTTCTTGAACGGCTTCTGGTTGCTCTTCACCCCAAATGCGGCAATTTTGCTTATATACGTAGCCATTCAACCAGAAATGTTTGCTCATCGCTGAGACATAAATTGTCGATAAAAAAGCGCGAAACACATTTCGAACCGAACACTGATTTTGGTAATAAAATTCAATGATTTGCAAGCGTTGCTCGTTAGTAAGTCTATTCATGATGAAATGTCAAAGCATACTGAGCATCTTTCTCTTTGACACCATGTCAGAAATCCCACGTGATCTGTCAAATACTAATGCATGAAAATCCTAACCTCAAAAAAATCACCCGATATAACAGCAGTCGCGGTCTAACTTTTCCATAATTTCATCGTAACTTTTCGCGATAGTCGACCAGAGCGAGGTGCATCTTCACATCGAAATTTTTAAGAACGGGAAGTGAGCGAACCATTGTTTCTACACGAACTGAAACAGCATCGTTTCCGTAAAACTTCACAAATTTAATTGCATATCTTGCTTAGCATCTTTCCCTTTTGAAAAAAATTTAAAAATATAGCTTGAATTTTTCATTATTTTCACTGATTTTGAATAGATGTTACTATTTTTCAAACTAAATTTAATATTTTGTATTTGGTTATGAAGCTTAAAACCTTCTATATCTTTTACAGTTTAAAGCCAAGCGGCAAAAGTTACAAATTCTTAAATTGAGAATATATTGTTGGCATAAGTACGTGGCATTTTAATGTTTTTGGAACATATTTGCTTCTGGGTGACAGATATGTACTTTTAGCAGTTTTTAACAGACCATATGAAGAATAGTGGTAATGTAATCCCACTTAAGTGTTTTCAAACTGTCGGAGAATGTAGCGAAAATTATATTCTTAGGCTTGAATGTATGGGGTATTCATACCAAATCGACCGTTTTGAACCCGACCCTTCAGGTTTTGCTGAAACTTTCCATCCTTTTCTACCTTTTTGAAAAACATTTTTGAGAATTTTTCAAAATTTTTTCCAACTTCAAAAAATTTATAAATTAAAAAAATGGCTTTTTTATTTTCAAATAGCCATAACTTTTGTAGAAGTTGACTTTTGGGGACCATTTTTTAAATTTTTGTTTTTGAATGAACTTTTCGAAAAAATACACGACCAATTATATATAAAACAATCGATTTTTTTAAGTAAAATCGTCATTTTTTGGAAGTTCGCCATTTAGCTTCGGCCGGCAATCCATTTTGTTGTTCTTCAGACGGGTAATTGCTATTCGAACTTCTTCATGGTCGGGCAATGGAACGTCTGCTCCATCGTCTGATTGGAAAAAGATGGGTTCGAAACTTCCAGAACAAAAATGACGTTTTACTTCACTGCCATTATTTTATATAATTGTTCCTCCATAATTTAAGTATGCTCTGGGCATTTGAACATACCACCGATTTGGGGGTTCTACAAAGAGTATGCTCCGGTTTGAAAATAAAAGCCTAAGCCGCACTTTTTCTTTAGAATTTTTCGAGCACTATTTTCTGTCGTTGACACAAAGACTCTTTGCTCACGATTTCGGCCTCTTTCTTTTCTGTCAAATGCTTTGAAAACTTGACTTAACTTGGTTGTGAATTTCTAGTACATGACCTAGAATCCTCATAGGTTAATATTACAACCAAAAAAATGAGACAACTATTGTATTTTATTTCTGTCAACGCTTTGTAAAAAAACAAACGACAGTAAGTCCCACGAAATGCCGGTACATTTTACTAACATCCCAGTTGAGCAAATCACAAAAGGTTCCCATATTGGACAGATTGCAGAGGGATAGAGAAAGGAATAAGCGTGATTTTTAATGTAGCTATCGTGAATATTTGAGATCGCAGCGCCACAATGTACATAATTTATGTAAAATACAAAAAAGCAAACAAAAAACGAAATAATAAACAGGAACACAAAAAAGAAACAATTTAGTAAATATAGTAAACAAGCATAAAAGAGTAACAATAACAGCATTGAAAGGGGTGACCAAATGAGCCACAACACCGAGCACATATGACACCACATGCAGTGCGACTTCAGAGCGGGGTCAGGTTCGAATGCTTAATGTGCACGTTATTCACTGGCTTTGCCACTATTTTGAATAATTTTGAAGGAAGTCTTGATCAAATTAAAAATGACCTGTTAGCATTAAAATTTTTGTAAGATCGGAGCTACAAGTAGTACTGCCTTCAGTTTTGAAAATTAATGACAAATGAAATAGGAGAAAAAGCGTGGAAGATTTGCCAGTCTTCTGCAAAGTTAAACTTTAAAAGTGTCATCCCCTAATTTCAATTGCAATTAAAGACCAGTTAAAACTGCGGGAGATGTTTGATGAATCAAAACCTTTTGGCGCCACGAGTTTGTAGCTTTTTGTTGATCTATTAGTCAATATAATTCAGAAGTTTCGGTGACTAAGTTAATGATAGTTTGTAAAGTTGTAAATATTCTTCAAAATTAGATTATTAATCGTCAGAATCCACCACGGAAGACGTTAGGGATTCAATTTTTTAATGAAACATGTTAGTATTCCATTGAATTTGTAGAATTGAAAATAGCACAAGAAAACTAGATTTATAACTGTCAAAATGTAGATTTTTTTTTTTCTGCCCCAAAGAATCCAACACTTATTGTACATCTTTCAAATTTATTTTCCTTTTGAACACCGCAGAATTACATCACTCTAATTTCAAACTTTTGAGATTTATGTAAATATGTATGTATTTATTTATTAACAGGGATTTTATTGCAACCACTTTTTCATTTGGATAATTGGAATGGTGAGTATGCGTTAGTATAAAGGTGTATTTTTAAACCCGAGCGTTAATTAATTTACGAGTTATTCGTTTCCTATTTAAATTCAGTTTTATATGCTTTCTACATAATAATTCATTTAACTTCATTTCGATTGCTTTCATTGTCATTTCGTTAACGACAAAGCAACAAGAAAGCATAAATAAACGATTATTATGTGGCAGGTCCTTTGCAATTTACTATATTATTTGAAGTTTATGATCCATAAACTCAATTAAACTTTGTTAAATGTTTGAAATTTGCGCTAAACAAACAAAGTAATATGCAGCCCAAATTACTGGACACAGAATTTTCTATTTGCTTATGAATGTTTCCTTTCCGTCTGAAATGATTCAGTTTTGGTCTTTAAAGTGGAAATTCTAATTTTTTGGGAGAATGACGTATGCTATCAGCTGCCTTTAGTATTAAACGCTCTCGGGTTGTATATTTATCAGCGTATTTATCCAATTTTGAGAAATGTGGACTTGTTTCAATTTTATTTCCAATAAAGAAATATTTTTTGCTTATTTATGTTTGATTTTTAAAACACAAGAATTTCAACATATTGCTTCTTAGTTGAAGATGACATTCATTATTCCGGCTACTAACATTTTATAGAAATTGTCTCAAATTACTCTTTATAGGAGCCAACGATTATTAGAAACAGTTTTGAAATAAAGAAACGTGAAAAAGTTTATTTTTTCATTCTGCAAGGTAAGAACTTGATGAGATGTGAGAGGAAGTGTTTTTAAAAAATGCCGTTTGAATGTGATATGAGTACAGATACATAGGTGAACATTGAACATTCACAAACTATGTTAAGGACTCAGCATTAAAAATCCACAAAATGTTTGATTTTCTAATAATATTAAGGAATGTCTTATCGTTAATATTTTTCATGAAAATTTTTTCTTTATATCGAGATGTAACTTAAAA
This sequence comes from Bactrocera neohumeralis, assembly GCF_024586455.1. Taxonomy (NCBI): domain Eukaryota; kingdom Metazoa; phylum Arthropoda; class Insecta; order Diptera; family Tephritidae; genus Bactrocera; species Bactrocera neohumeralis. The sequence goes on from NW_026090391.1 coordinate 8,576, forward strand.
TAAATCAATAATATCTTGAAAAAAGAATGTCGTCAACATTTGCTTGAATAGTGTTATTAGAAATTTGCTTCAACATTACTGTAATCTCCTTGATTTGGGCTCCTGACTGTCTGTTCTCAAATTTTGTCCGATGTCGCTCTGTTAAAATCTTCTGTATACTAAACAAAGAATAATAGAAATGTAGACAAGGATATGATAGAGATGCAATAAATTCACAAAAAAATGTTCACACAGGGTTACCCACTCGAAGTGTTACCTATTCAAACTCAAAAACTTCAAAATTTTTTAGTTTGATAATATTTTTATTGATTCCAATGACAAAAATGTATGAAAATAATCAAAAATTTAGAATCCATTCACTTTAGCTCGATATGGCCACCTTTTGCCTTGACTATGGCCCTCAAACGGTCAAAAAACGAGTTGCATGCTGCACGAATGTGAGCTTGTGGTATTTTGGCCCATTCACGTACAATCGCTTTCTTGAGCGCATCCATACTGGTGTATTTTTTAGTCCGCACCTTGCTCTCTAAAATGGACCAGATGGAAAAGTCCATCGGATTTGCGTCTGGTGAATTCGAAAGCCATTGTGTCGACGAAATGAAGCGTGGAACATGATTTTTAACCACTCTTGGTTAATTCTCGCTTTATGTGACGGCGCCGAGTCTTGTTGGAACGTCCATTCTTTCCGGCCGAAGTGTTTACGTGCCCACGGCTCTAAAGCACCTTCCAAAATATTTTCACGATAATAAGTCGCATTTACTTTGACACCAGGCTCGATGAAAACGACTGGAGAGCGCCCATCAGCGGTCACGGCAGCCCATACCATCACTTGCGATGGGAAATTACTTCGGGTGGCCATTCGTAGGCTTAAATTCTCGTACGTGCGTTCGGTCAAGTAAACACGGTCATTTTGAGAGTTTATGAATTGCTCAATAGAGAAATTCTTCTCATCAGAAAACACAATGTTCGGAAATTCGCCACGTTCGTGCAAGTGTAACAACTCCTTCGCTCTTTCGAGTCTAACTTTTTTTTGCTGCGGTGTAAGATTGTGTCCTTTTTGGAACTTGTAAGGCTTGACCTTTAGCTCATTTTTCAACAGTCGTTGCATTGAACTTTGCGAAATTTTCAGCTCTTTAGCCATTTGATTGCCACTTCGACGTGGATTTCGTTCAAGTCGAGCCTTCACTTTTCGAATCATCTCAGGTGATGTTGCTGTTTTCTTATGACCACCTCCATGGCGTTTTGCGATGCTGCCAGTATCATTGTAACGATTTATAGTGCGATACACAAACATTTTGTTCACTTCGAGATGTTTTAGCTGACGAACAATTGCTGCTTGTGATTTTCCAGCCAAATATAAAGCAATCACACTATTACGTTTAAATTCCATCACGTATAACTTTTTTCACACGACACAGACTAAAATGTTTTTGTACGCTTGTAAACAATGGAATGATTTGTTATTGTGTAAATTTAAGCGCGCTGTCATTAATAGTGTAATTCAAAAGTTATCATATAGCAGGCGAAATGAAAATTTCATATCGTTAAAAGAAAACTCCCTGCTCTTGGCGAACTTCGATTTTATTACTCCGACTTAGTTTCCATCGAGAACGATATTTCCGTTATAGCAAACTTCTTACTTTTGTTACCATATGACGTTTAATTTTTTTCAGCAATCATGGCCGATGAAACTAAACTTTCTTTTTCAAATGGAACTGTGTATGTATTTCCCGAATGGCACATATATTTGTATACATATAAACATGGAGAAATGTAATTTTTTCGGTATATTTCAATAATTGGTTGTGATCAATGTGTCTAATACATGAAAAAATGGCTGAAACAAAAGAAAAACCAAAATAGAAACAATAAAAGAATTAGGGGCTCAATAATAATAGCTTTAGCGTTCTCGAAACGAGCCCAACCAGCATTTGTAACATAAAACGTGCAACCAAATTCGTTTAAATTTACATTAGATGCGCACTGGGTGTTCTGCGCCGGATCCCGAACATATCTGCTGAAGAATCCGTGCATAACATAATCACAACGTTCGAGTGCCGTAAAGAAACGACTAGCACATACTTAGTACGCATGTCTGCATATACCAGAATACGCTTATAAATGTGCCTTAATGTCATCAGAACCGTTTAAAAGAAATCAAACCCTATCGACTAATTCAACCATTATTATTTTTGTTGTTTGTATGAATGTTCTAGAATTCATGAGTTTTTGATACATGATGTTTGACAGTCGTTGAAAATGATTGCAACCGAGACGAAAGCTATAAACACAACATAAAAAATGGGCAATCACACCAACTCATGAATATTTATTTCTTGGATAAGATACGAGTATTTATCGATCTTCTAAGCATTTGTAATAGTATGTGTGTTTGTCATATCACATATGCCGGGAAAGTGGGAGCCGAAACAAGTAGAAGAAAATTAGTAATGACTCGACATTGATCGTCATAGATAATGAAAATCGAAACAAAATGATTTTTGAACCCAAAAGCAGATACAAGAAGGAAAAGACATTTGGTAACAAGAAGCAGGAAAGTATCAAATGGCGTTAACAAGCTTGTAGATATTATATCTTAACTTATTAATTTCTTTATCTTTAAGGACCCGAATTCTTCTTCTTTTGACTGATTTTCAATTTGCAGCATCTGAAATAAAGAAAAAGATCGAAGTAAGCTCAGACGTTTTTAATATTTTTACCCTTTTCTTCTAAAGAATTATAAAATTGATGGGTTTACGGATTTTTATTATATAATTACATTACCCTTAATTACCTATATAGGTACAAGAAATATCATCAACAAAAACAAATAACCAAATAACCACCAGACCATTTACTTCGCTTATCCGTATGTTACGTATGGGTCTGATGGTGAATGAGGGGCAAGACGAAATATTTCCTGTCATCAAACTGACAGTCGCTCACCCTGCGATTAGGCCCCCACCACTGTTGACAACGTCCGTTGTGTTTAACGAGTACCTGCTGACGACAGCTCCACCCACGGCGCTCAGGAGCATAACGGATCAAATCAATTCGGTTGATCAGCGTCCTGAAAATGCTGGTACCAATTAGCAGTGTGGATTGGACACACTAACCACCTCAGCAGGGTTCGAGGCCCATCTAAAACCACTGCCGTGCTCTTTGTCTGGCACCCGGTTGCAAAGCAACTCACATTCAACTTACAAAGTGTCAGTTCTTCCCGTATTTGGATATGAATCACAACCACCACGATACTCCCGAGGCCAGTCCACATGAGCAGGTTGAGCGAACTCCAGTCTCCGGTCAAACCTTTGTAGCCGAAATTACTACCAGTTGGTTCCATACAATTCTGGATTGGTGGCCAGGGTTGGACGCCATAACCGCGTCATATACACACACCACTCATACAAATGCTAACCTTAATTGCCAGCTAAGGTCTTCGCCGCCTAAACAGCTCACTCTCAATATTTAAGCGTCCATCAGTCCAACTGATCCCATTCCACCCGAATCCATAATTTCGAGTACATCGGGCATTCTGCAATGAAATGCACAAAGTCCTCTACCCTCGCCCCAAAAAACAACCCAGCCTATCAAATATCTGATACAAAAATGCATTCAGAGGCCCACGCCCCGTAAGCACAAAGCACAGACTCAGAAAAAATCTGAAGTCTGGCTTATCCTCAACAAACCCTATATCCCGAATGTACTCATAAGTTACTCGGTCGTTAGAACTATTGTCCCAATGTGTCCCTATCATCTAGAAACATCCGAAAACAAATACTTTTCGTAATTTGATCAAAATATAACGACGAGTAATGTTGTCAATGGAAAGAAAATCAAAATAACTGGAATCTGGTGGAAGGTGGTCATGAGCTTGAAAAACCATATCCCTCAACAAGCCAAGCTGGTCGTCGTTACTGAAGTATGAAAGTATTCACCAGAATTTAAAAGATCCTTCAGGTACTGGTACTGCTTATATGTGTGGCACATGCTTATTGATAAAAAATTGTCGAAAGTCTTATCTCTTACAGTGCAAGTAATATTGATAATCACTTTGAACGTCAATAGAATAAAGTTAATGATGTTGTCCAGTTGATTTATCGGTGACAAAATATTCTAATGTGAGTTTCTATTGGAAAGTTGGATTTGAACCAATAACTAAACCAGATTTGAAACCACCCGCAGAAGTTTTCATTTTAATAATAATGAAAAATATTTACCCTAGGATCATGTTAAAGATGATTGATTTTTTTAAGATAAGTGACTATTATCAATTGCTTAGATGAGTAAATTTGGTATCAACTGTTTCATGGACCAAGGACTGGTCTTTGATGAACAAATGTGTGCTGCGAAAGTCGCTCATTTTATGAAACAATATCTTGTGAATAAGTCACATAAACGGCGTTTTAAGCTCTTTGTCATGTGCAGTGTCAAGAGCTATGCCCATAGACCCATGTCTCAAATATAAAGATTTGACGAAGCGGGAAGACATATATATACATACAGTATATATATATATATATATACATATGTATATTATAATCTTTGACGAATCGAAACCAAAACTTTTGTCATAAATATTTAGGAATTTCAATGAATGTTTTTGGCTTTTTCCCATCTAGTATCTCCGAGCAAAATCTGTAATCTGTAAAGCTTCTACTTGAACACTAAAAATTTTAGCATTTATTTTTTACAAATTCGAAAGGTGTTTGAATCCCTAAAACCTCCTTTTGAGGGCCCACGCAAAATTGATGGATATGTCGTATTAGCATGAAAAGCAGGAAATGGTATCTTCGTGTTTTTTGTTCTAGAATGGTGTAGACAATCTAAGTTTACGTCAATATACACTGGAAAGCTAGTGGAGGTTCTTTGCCAATGTTGGCCATGCTGCCGGAAACCTACAACAAGCGTGGAGGCCCACGAAAACGTTGAAAGAGATTTATCGAAATGAGTATGTTTCGCCAAAGATTTTCGAACAGATGATGTTGGAAACGTGTTTTTTGCTTCGTTTTAATTCAATGGAATTAAGTTAGAGTTTACGATAAAACTTCCATATTAATTTTTCAAATCCAAAGAAAAATTATGCTTTTAAATTTTAAGAGGTTTTATGCTATTTTGGCAGCCGATATATATTTTTAACGATTAACCCATTTACCTAGGTTTTAGGTCGAATAAAAATGCAATATTTTAAACAAATATGCTGTATTTAGTCTACTTCTTTTTAAGTCAAACTTTTCCAATCATTTCAACATCAAGCGGTTGTAATTTTGCGCGGTAACATTTCCCTAAGTAGTTAATCCTTTTTAGAACGGAAACTTTACCCATTACTTAGGACATATTCAGCTCTCCGAATAGTGAGTCAATGCAGTTTAATGAGGAGAAGCTCAATAAAAAAGGTTCATGTATTTGCTCACAAAGTTCGAAAGAAAAATATAAAATACTCTGAAAGGACGCTTTTTACTCTCGAACGTGAACACCTGAACCATAATTAATACGCACACACACGTGCCAACTATGTACATTGCTATGAAAACATACCATACACGCCATACAAATTAAAATAAAGAATATTTTTAAGGCGGTTTGAAAAAGCATAAAAACGTCTGGTACACGCACTCATACTCAAACTTTTGCCCAACATGGCTCACAACGAATCATATTAATACCTTTGCTTTCAGGAGCAAAAATTTTGTTTAATAACTAAAGAACTGTTTAACTTACAACCAAATTCAATTGTAGCAAGCGTTTGAAGAAGTTCGCTCGCACATTTATGAAGCGTGGCTCAAGTGTTTGATCGAAGCGAAATGTTATTTGCGCAAATAAACCGAAGAAGAAAGGAAAATCATTTGTACTTTAGAAGAATTCGCTTTAAAAAAGAAGTCAAAATGTGTGTGGCAGTTGAAAAAGGTGGCCAGACATTTGCAAACGTGACTTTAGAGCAATCCGTTCGCTTACGTCGAGTCGATGTTTCGCCGTAATGCTGCAATCCGTGGCAAATAACAGAAATTCGAATGCGTGCAGTTGGCACATACAAGTCACTCACATATAATTCCAGATGCGTTAGATTAAATGACCTTGTGGCGCATATATTGAATTAAGTGCTATTAGTGGGTAGCAAATGCGCTTATTGACAGCTGTTGGGCATGCTGCTGGTAGGTATTTTGCTGAGCAAATGTTAGAGGAATGAACTCAGGAATCATAAATTCTACTTATATTTTGTCGTAGAGAAAATCAGAGGACTATTCTTCTTAATTCAATTAAGGATAAGCGAGCACAAACATGATTATAACTGCTTATACACTATCGCTGGGAACAGGTTTTTACGTGGCCATTGGGGGGAGACTTTACATACAAAAGAGCAAAGCAAATCTATATTCAGTGTTAATATACCTTAGATGACAGATACATATGCTCAAATACAGGGTCCGGTCCAATTAAAAAAACCATAACTTCGTTTGGAAAATTATTTTTATTTATTTTAAATTACAAAATGTGTGAAAATAATCATAAATTCAGGACCAATTCACTTTTGCTCGATATGACCACCTTTTGCCGTAACTATGGCCTTGAGACGTTCAAAAAACGAATCGCAAGCAGCCCGAATGTGACTTGCGGTATTTTGCGGTATTTTGCTCAATTTTGGACAATAACTTTCTTCAGTTCCTCGAGACTGGTGTATTTTTCTTTGGACCTTGCTCTCTAAAATGGTTCCGAGAGAATAATCCATTGGATTCGCATCTGGTGAATTCTAGCGCAATTGTGTGGTCGTAATGAAGTTCGGAACGTTGTTTTCAGCCATTCTTGGTTCACTCGCGCTTTGTGAGACGGTGATGAGTCTTGTTGAAACGTCCGTGGTTTGCGACCGAAATGTTTGTTTGCCCACGGCTTCAAAGCAGCCTCCAGAACACTTTCCCGATAATATGTCGCATTTACTTTGACGCCAGGCTCGATGAAAACAATTGGAGAGCGCCCATCTGTGGTGACAGCGGCCCAAACCATTATTCTCGTATGAACGGTCGGTCAAGTAAACCCTGTCGTTTTAAGAGTTTACGAATTGCTCAATGTTCGGAATTCGACCGCTTTCGGCCAAGCGAAGCAACTGCTTCACTCTCTCAAGTCTTACTTGTTGCTGCTTCGGTGTGAGATCATAGGCCTTTTGGAGCTTGCAAGGCTTTACCTTGAGCTCATTTTTCAATATGCGTCGGATGCTGCGGTCGGATATTTTCAGTTCTTTAGCCATTTGATTGGCATTTCGTCGTGGATTTCGCTCAAGTCGCTTCTTCACTTTCCGAACCATCTCACGTGACGTTGCAGTCTTTTGATGACCACCTCCATGGCGTTTTGCGATGCTACCAGTATCATTATAACGAGTGATGGTGCGATAAACAAAACTTTATTCACATTAAGATGTTTGAGCTCACGAACAATTGCTGGCTGTGATTTTCCAGCTAAATATAAAGCAATCACACTATTACATTTGAATTCCACCGCTGATCACTTTTTTTGCGTTCACTTTTGGCAAAACGCTTTTGTACACTTGTGAACAATACTCCGAACTGTCATTCAGCAAATTTATAAACAGCTGATTCCAGTGCGACAGCTGCGCGAACGGTCTGAAGTTAGTGCCGGACCCTGTAGTGCTTTATAAGACCTCAGCGGATTCTACATAGGGCTGTTCCTGCGTTTGGCGCGTTTCAGCATTTATGAAAAACCTCTCATGGCGAGCTTGCAATTGAACACTGAATTTATAAAATGAGACTCTGTCAAGATTGTAGCTCGCGCTGACGGTCACTCGAATCATGTATAAAATGAGACTCGCCACAATTTTTGGTTCATAATTGAATCCTTACATTGAATATGTCGAATTGTTTCATTAAGTCCATTTTTAAAGTCCATTTTTCTTTTCTTAAAAATGTTGCATTTATATGTCTCTGGTTTTTATATCATCAAGAATGAAATAAAGATGTTTGTTTTTTGAATTCCCCACTCAGGGTGAAAAGGGTTCGTAAAAG